>NW_027070473.1:0-99818 GCF_002906115.3 Quercus suber
TGGGTTTTGCCCAATATTTTTGATGCATAACCAATTGGACTCATGATGCACATTTCTTCACTTCATGGAATGGGCCTACGGCCCACATAATTTCTACTTGATGGATTGAGCTTATGGACCATATTTTATCTACATCAAGAAATGGGCTCATGACTCATACTTTTCACGCCTTGCGGATAAGGTTCAACGGCTATGTTTTCTCTTCAGTAGATCCAGGCTCATGACTTGCATCATTTCTCTCATTCCCCATGGAACCTGCTTCCCTAATTACAAAGGTCCATATTTACACAAAACGGGTTTTGGAGGAAAAACGCCGAACTTCAAGTTAATTGGATTATTTAGACGATAATATATATCAACCCCCAGAAAAAACACAAGTTGGGCTTGTGAAATACTGAAAAAGTCCATCATATCCCACTCAGAAGTCAAGTTTTTTCTTCTTCTTTTTTGGTAACACTATGAAGTCAAGTTGTGAGCATACAAAATTGTAAGCGGGCAAAAATCAATTTTAACTCAAGTTAGATGGAGAGTTAATAGATGACGGACCAATACAATTAATTTATAGAGAATGAGTTTTTGAAGTCGACCTTAATATGCCTATATAGTTTAGCTTTTAAGTTAATGGAAAAATATCAAATAACTCATTAGGGAGAAGTAAATTTTGATATTAACTCTTTCTCAGGTTAGTCCGAGAAGTGCTAGTTTATATAATGTTCAAATCTCGGTTACAGGGTAGTGTTACATAGAGTATGTTTCTTTTTCAAGTTTTTTTTGTCCCCTAATCTGGAGGTGTTCCCTTTTTTATATATAGCTATCTGAATTGCAATATAACCCTCTACTTGTACAGCCACTGATTTTTCTTTGGATGCTTGTCCCATCAGAGTTTTGCTGAAGGTGGTAGAATGTGCTGCAAACTATGAGAGTACTGTTCAAGGGTCATTCTATCATTAATGCGGCTAGCTGAGTTGGTGCAGTACATTGAATATGAAAGTGATGAGTACTTTACCTGGATATTTTCCTTCTTCTTTGCTTGCATGTCTCTACCACCTTCCACATTATTTTGTCTTTTGGTCTAAGTGGCCTACTCAATGCCTCCCGAGAAACACTTGCTCTTCAGACTCCTTAGACAATCAGCCTCTATTCTCAGGCTCTCATCTATGTATTGGGTTAGAACTAATGAGGGAATGGCCCTTTCCACCTCCTTGGGCTGGGCCCACAAAGCTCTATTTTGCACTCGGATCTCACCCCTCTCACAAAAACACTTACACACAATTCTATAAATTCAATGTAGAATTTTATTTTCCAAGAGTATACAAAATTTTGTATATTTAACATACACAATTTTTTTTTTTTAAACGTACACTATTATTTATATACAATGGACATAATTTTTGGAAGAATATATACACTTTTGTATATTAAATGGATATTTTTTTTGAAATAATTTACACAATTTTATATATTCAATATACATAATTTTCCAAAGAAGATACATAATTTTATATATTTAACACAATTTTTAATGAATGTACAAAATTTTATATATTCAAGGTACAAAACTATTCAAAGAATATACATAATTTTGTATATTCAAGGTACACAATTTTTCAAAGGATGTACACAATTCTGTATATTTAACCTAAATAGTTTTTTGTTGTGAGGAAAATTTTATTCAGAAATTACTGAGAGTGTAAGGTCTGTATATTTAATATTCAAATCATTAAAGAATGTACACAATTCTTTATATTTCATGTACACAGTTGTTTGATGTGTGGACATTTTACTTCATAGATTACTGAGAGTGTAAAGCATGTCTATTCAATATCTAAACCTTTTTTAAAATTTTACATAATTAAGTATATTAAATGTACACAATTTTTCAAGCATTATGTTTGATCAAGTTGCCATAATGCTTAAAACTCAAATTTAGTAAACTCGAGTCTCACTTGAGACTCGAAACTCAAGTTTGACAAACTCGAATTCCAAAAAAGTGTTACATAACAAAATAAGTTTGGTAAGATACGTTTTTCCTAAAATTATGCTATTTGGCAAAATTAGATGTTATTCTTTCCTTTAATGCTAAGGGATCAATTTTGGACAATCGCCTTTAAGTTTGGATTAATGGCGTTGTTAGTTATGCCCTTATTTAATAGAAGTTCGTCTGTGACTTGTAAAGAGTCTTCTCGGTTTGTCCCAACAATTTCAAGTTTTCAACGCCATGCATTTGTTTTTTGAGAAAAAGGTATTTAAGAAGGTAATTCCGTCCGTAATGACAGTAACTTCATGCAACTCCCCGATTTATGAATGCCTTTAAAACAATTCTACGATTTTTGAAACCTTTTTGTACATTTAAGGGGACTTGTATTATTTTTTGCAGTGGAGGGCTTGGGAATTTTTTATAAAATTTTGGGGCACTGTTCACCTTAGGCTTACGCGGTTGGGGGCCTTATTATGGTGGCTGAGAAATCAAGTAGTTTTCGAAAGGTTGATCCCTGATTCAAACAAAACTGCAGCCAAAGAAGATAGGATATATACATATATATATATATAGAAAATCTCTCTGCTTGGGAATCTCTACTTCCTCCTGACTTTTCAAGTTGACTGCCTCCACAACTAGGCTGGTTCAGTTCAAGGCAAATTTTTATACTGCCATTAAGTATGGCCTCTGTTGCAGTGTAATTGTGCTGGAATGATTTAGGAGAGCTTGCTTTTGCTAAATCAAAACTTCTTCCCTCTACGGAACCTCTCTCTGCATAAGCTTCAGCTGCACTTTTGGTAATCTCTCTTGTGTGAAACGCAAACTTAATTCTGTAATCTTTGAAGGTGACACCAAACTGGTTGTAGATGCCTTGCAAAATTCCCTTGCCTCTTCTCATGGGTTACTGGACTTTTGTTTTAAGGATTCCAAGTCTGCTATGAATTATTTTCTCTGTTGGGACTTTTCTTTTGTATTATTATTACTTGTTAATTTTGTAGCATAAAATTTAGCCCATTGGGCTGCTTTTTGTAGTTTGGATGTACTCTTTGCCAGCTCCTCTCTCCCTCTTTGGGTCTTTTGTTCCATAGACAGAGATGCGTTGGAAACTTGGGCCTTTTCTCTCCCCTTTCTATGTAATAAATTATTCTAACTCATTAAAAAAAAATTATATCATATCATATATTATATAATAAAATTTGAGCTTAAAATTCGTAATTGCACTAAGATTCTGCTCTCACTAATTAGTAAATTAATTATATATATTTTTTTTTTTAGGATATATTTCCTCAATTAAGAGGTAATATTTAACAACTGTTTATCATTCAAATTTCAACAAATTTAAATTCTATTTAAACTAAACTTAAATCACATACAACAACCCACATTTTCTTTCTTAAAAAAATTATTAAAAAAAACCACGTTTTGACTAAGTGATAAGATTTAACAATAATTTAAAACAAATTTAAATTATATTCAAACTAAAAGTCTACTATCAAAAATTTCTAAACTTAAATCTCACACAACCCATGTTTTTGTTTTTTGTTTTCTTTTTTCTTTTTTTGTTTTTTCTCAATTTGCATGATATGACATGACATCATATCATATCATATCATATCATATACTATAAGAAGTTTAGCAAAAGTTTACCTTGAACCAAAAGTGACTACTCCCACTAATTAGTAAAGTTTGCCATGAAAAACAAAATTCTTAAAAGCAGTGGTTACACCAAGTGGCTACTCTCACTAATCAGTAAGTTAATTATATTTTTTTTGTTAAGATATATCACCTCAATTAATGGATTATATATAACAACTGTTTAATTTAGGTAAAACTTTATCATTTAAATTTTAATAAATTTAAATTCTATTCAAACTAAAAGTTTATTATAAAAAATTTATAAACTTAAATTCCACACAACTCACGTTTTTGTTTTTGTTTTTTTTCCTCAAGTTTCATTATTTAACAATAATTTAAAACAAAAACTTATGTTCTTTACTTTTGAATTTGCTTCCAGGAAATTATGCCAAAGGAAGTTTACTATGAAGAAGCAAAACAATGGACAACCATTTAAGTTCTTAGTTCTCTTATGTAAGTTTTTATTTTTATTTTTTATATTCTCAATTTTTGAACTCTTTTGTGTTTGTTTTGATTTTCGATTTTTGTTATTGTGTTTAATTTGTGAGTGTGATGATTTTTTTCAATTAGACTATCACTAGGATAAAATTGGTATTGAGAAACTATTTTGTTTATTATTTTTTGTGCTGGCTTGGATATATATTAAACATTACCCAAATAAGAATAATCAAACTCATTTTATATTTCATATTAAGAAACTAACACAAAGCACAAAGAGAATTTTAAAATATTAAAATAGATAAATACTGATAAAATCTAAACAATCAGAGCATAAAGTAATTTTTTTTATTAAAATTATATACTTATTTTATAATTTATTATTACTATTTATTTAATAATTTAGTTTTAACTATTTTAAAATTTTTGAGCTTGCATATGAATCTTCGTCAAGCGTAATACGGGAATAATTCTAGTAATAAATAAATAAATAAAAACCTCCTAATTAACTTGACATGCCCTTCTATATAGCAGTTCTCTTATTTGTTTGTACTCTTATCAAAGTTTATAAGAATTGGCATGTTGTTCAGGAAGCAGGAAACAGGAAGCAGGAAGCCAGGAATGCCTTAGACAGCTGTCTTCAACAATATGAAGAGAACGACAATTACAGAGTAGCCCATCTGGGACCTTAAAGCCCGTTTGGTTGAGAGGATGGAAAAGTGAGAAGATAGAAAATTGAGAGATAATGAAAAAGTGGGGAGATAGAAGAGATTTTAATTTCTCTCATTTGTGTTTGGTTGGAGGGTGAAAAAGTGGAAGAATAGAAAATAGAGTTTGTATAAATTTACTTTCATGCCCTTATTACATAACTTATTTTATATAAATATTTTATAAAGGAAAAATAAAAAGAAAAAACCGGTTCTATGTAAATGTGAGTATCAAAGAACCCAGGAAGAAAAAGGATTAATGAAACCAAAGACAGAGCCCGCCTCCAAAAAAAAAACAGGATTTTAAACAGAAAGAAAAAAGAAACAAAAAAAAAAAAAAAAAAAAAGTGTCAACGTTGAATTTACTTTAGGAGAGTAGAAAGGGTAGAAATGTCATTTTCATTAAATCACTTCCCCTAAATGGTGGGCCATGGGAGAAAATAGGTGGGCCTCACCATTTTCTCTCTTCCAAAATCACTCCAACCAAACACTCTTTCCACTTAAAATCTCTCATATTTTCTCTTCTTTATTTTTCACCCTCCCTATTTTCACTCCAACCAAATATACCCTAAGTGTTTTTCCAAGGAGAGAAAAAACAGGCAGCCTATTGCTTTAATGGAAACTGGAAACAGTTCATCAACAATTAACAGCCACTTTACACTAAAGTTTAATCCTCGTTGTTACCGAATAGTCGTGGAAAATGGGGCCAACTGTTTAGGAAATAGAAAATCATTATGACATCTACCGTCCAGATTTGGCTTGACACCTTTCAGCTATCCATACCAAAATTACCCAACTTCCCCCATGCAGTCTTGAATATTTAACCAAGCTATGCATCAGAAATTTCAGTTTATTATGAGCTCAAAGTAAATCCTTAGGGAGCTTTTGACTACATTACAAGAACTTGAAAGAAAGCGAGTTATACAAGACAACATTATTCTTACACTAACACTAAAACTATAAATGAACCTTACCAGAAGAATGCTTTTCACTTAGTTTATGCACGAGCTATGCATGAGTGGATACAAAACATTTCTTTTCTGAAGGGTATTATCAGATTTCATAAGTACATTCACTGAGTTCACTTAGAAGGATTAAGCAAATTCACTCCGTTTCTTTGCCAGGCCGCACTGCATAATCCCTGATTCTGTAGTAGGTAGTGGGCATTGCAGGGACCCCATGACTGCTTGACTGCTTTTAATGTTTAACATATGCGAAAGATCAAAGCTTTCTAGGAACCCCACCGCTGCTATAGTGTTTTTATGTATACAAACTATACGTATATGCAAGAGGGGATATGGAGTGCTGTTAGGATCTAATTTATCTTGGATGGGAAGTGGGAATTTCCAGAACTTTCAGCAATTGAAGCCTGAATGTCATTCAGACTAATTGATGGATCAGCAGAGAAAGTAGTATCCAAGTTGTGATTTTTGAGGATGCTACAATTTGTTTTCTGTTGCTGGTCAAACATCATTTTCAGCTGCTTCCCTTGTTCTTCAATTTTTAGCTGCAAATTTCGCTGAATCTGGCCCAGAAAAGTAATCAAGTGATAATGGTTTTATCATTAGCTGCCCGCAAATTCCAATGATAAATGGCTTGCAACTCATTTGCAGATGTAAAAGCTGATGCAAGGTGTGAGGTCCTGTTTATAGTAAGCATGCATTTGTACATTCTCACATATGTTCCCCACCTTGGCCTGGCCTGAACTTCTATTACACGTGACTTGTGGGAGTTAAGGAAGCCAGCAACCCAAGCCACATTGTTTCACCCAATGAAAGTTTCTAATTAAACTGCAGAGTGGTAATTCTATGAAAAGTTCTACTGACATGTGATTTTGTTGTTATATTAGACAAGAATACTAAACTTCATTTTAAGATAATCAATTATTCAATAAAGAAAGCCTCACTATGTTTTGTTTTATCATTTTTCCAGACAATCAATGGTTCAAGACATTGAAAAGTTGTTCAGAAATCGACAGGACATTGAGCATGAAATCACTTTCCACACTGGAGTAGAAAGAGCCGATGAAATACCTCTAATTGTTCATGCAGACGCCTCTGGACTTCTAACTGCAGTTGCAGTGCCTCTCTGATCTGCAAGCCACTGCCAGACAAAGTTCACAAGTTGGTGTAAGAATAGAGTTCTTATGCAAAAGTTAGTATAAAACAATAATAAAGAGAAGGAAAAAAAAAACTAACACCATGTTTGAAATAATAACAATTTTAAGGGGAGATATGTATCACTAGAATGACTAGGAGATGGAATTAAATTCATGAAGTTTACGTTTTCGCATCAAACAGGGGTAGGTCGTTCAAAATGTTTCTTTTCTCCGTTTTTCCTGCAATAGAAAAGGATAGTCACATCAGATTACTATTAACTGGCTTGACTGAATCATTGTAATCTTATTGAGAGAAAAATTGCACGGTAGATTGATGAAAGGCACTTTCTGCATCATCAAACGAGAGAATTCAACAAAACTTGCAGGAGACCAAAAGAATGTGCGAGTATGACAAATTTCCTTCTCATTAAGGCTAGGCATAACTAGAATTGTTCAATTCCTGTTGACAGGGTTAGTATCAGTATTACAACCAAGCTGTCAATAGTCAATACCATTGGTAAAGGAATTTAAGGTTCCTTATCGGATAAAGCAGGTGATTTGGTGTCCAATATTAAGCTATAATCAATTTACCTTTTTGTGGTCTTTTTCAATTTAACATATATAGGCAAGCTTGACTCTCGACTCATTAACCATGTTAGAGAATTAAAAAACTTTTGCCCCATTATCACATGTTCTTGCAAATGACATTTACTCATTGACAAAACGACATGAAAATTAGACATTAATATGGATCAGAGCTAGGAAAATGATCAAACATATACACACACATAGTACAATGGATTCTAAATGCCTGTTCGGACAGTACATCAAGATAATGTGATTCAATTGCAGTTTTTATGGAACCTAAAGACATGAGTACTTCAAGTGAATTGGGGAAGTAAAAAGTTACCATATTGAACGAGAACTAATATATTTAAATCTTAAGACCGCCTTAATTGGATTAAGTGTTTACCAAAGAAGGGGGAAAAAAAGAAACGATACAAAGACAACAAAATGCTTCATTGAAGAAAAAAGGACCTCATTTTGGAAGTTGAGAGAACAATTTATATTGATCTCATGCTATATGCTGTTAAAATAGTGGCATACTAGATGTTTTTACACGCAGTAAATAATCTAACAGACCACACTTAATGAGTTTTAGTGCCCTTTGAAAGTGATATAGAATAGTCAGTTTGCTTGAATGGTATTGGCCAGTTTCAGGGGTTTAACAATACAAACTTGCATCTTATTTGACGTGAAGGCTCTTTTGTGATTACTAGTTCCCAGCTAGTTAGATTTAATAAAGGAAAAAATTGAAGTAGAATGAATCTCGTGACAAATAACTGTAGAGCTGCAAGGCATGAACATAACAATTCCATATCATAAATAACTTCCAGGTGATTATAGTTTGGTGGTCGTTGGTCAACCTCCAAAGAGAGAAAGGAGGCAATAATTATAATTCAGTGTTTAAATTAATTTTAGAAAATGAAAAAAAAAAAAAAAAAAACTATTTTCACTGGAGGATCAAGAGCCTCTACGAATGCTTCCTTGTCTGATCTGAAACAATATGGCCTGGCTATTGTCGACATTATTCTGTAATGCCATGGCTATCTGAACTGGTTTGAATAAGGAGAATGATCATACTTGAGAGGATAGTGTTTTGTAATCTAATCTATAAGTATCATCAAATCTATATAAACAAATAAAGGAATCTCCACTTTTTATATAGACCTCAAAACCAAGAGTGTACGGACACTTACATATAATTCAAAGCAGAACATAATCATTCCAACTTTCATGAATTGTTAAGCTAGCTAAGAGCAGAGGAATCAAATAAAATAAATCACTTGAGAATAATACAATAATTCTAACAACGAATCACCTTCTGTTGAGTCTGGCATGTATATTGCAATTCGGTATTTCTGTAAGGAAGATAAGAAAGGGGACAAGAAAATGAATCAGATTTGTGCAGAGAAAATTTGACAAGAAAAATAACAAGGTTACAAGCAACATCTAAGTACTTTTTAGAAAGATTTAATACCTGCAGATGACTTTTCACATGAAAAATGGTCAAACCATCTGTATCCATCAGCTTCAGTATTGCTTTGGGTGTTGCCTCTATTGTCGATCATTAGAGAAATTGTCAGAAAACAATGGTTTCTTTCTTATACTGATAAAGCTTGTGTCAAATTACTTACTCTCAGCACCCCCAAGGCGATTAACACACTCAACAAACTTCTCGTGAAGATCTTGAGTCCACCTTATTCGTGTTTTACTTGAGAGTACTGCCCCGGTTGAAGCAGAATTGCCAGAAGTAACAGATACACTCTCTCTTGAAGAGTGCTTCTCTTGCTGAGAGGACAAATTCAGCCGCCCAAATGGGGAATTATATGAATTACAATTAGCCTGTCCAAAAATAACTAGCCATAATTAGAACGATTTTTATTCCTAAGGAGTGATACCAATCTTGAATTTTTGCACATAAACAATTCAAAGTGTATAAATTCTAGATTAGGATGTGCATACCATATGGTCCTGAATTTCCTGATTGCCTTTAAAAGGAATCAAAAGATGCCTCCTGCCATAATTAGTATCATCACCCAGCAACTTATTTTGTTCATGTGGAAGAAGTTTACATGCTGGTGAATTGCTACATGACATTTTATAGGAATTTTCAGATGGTCCACAGTATTGATTGCTAGAGAATTGAGATTTCACTATTGCCTGCAAGGTGTTTCTCAAATTAAAGTTGGGTTCAGCTGGGTGTGCTGTATCAATGGAATAGTCCTCCCCAACAGATTGATATGCAGGGAGCTGTGAATCATAAGACCTGGAAAACTGGGAGCTCATAAAGGGATTACCAACTTCACCCTCATACTGTGGAAATCCCATGCAGCGTTCAGTTGCATAAAAAGCAGAAGCTGGTGATTCAAAGCGGCTCATAATGGTGGTTGATGACTTAGCAGGCCCAATATATTGTGCTTGTGATCCTCCCTCCATGTTCAGTGGCTGAAAACAAGTTCCCATGTGCCAAGGCTGTTTGTATCCAAGAAACTCGGAAGATCGATTGCCAAATTCAGAACTACAATCATTGATCACTCCATTGCTCTCATTAACTTGTTCTCTGCAATCTATCTTATGAGTGTTCATCTACAGATTATCAAACCTGTAACCCAATAATCCAACTAGAACAGCAAGCAAAGCTGATTTCTGCTCAAAATTCCCATTTACCTTCTAAAACTACATCAAATTTCATTCCTTTTATGTCCTAGTCGGCACAAGCCACGTCAATATGCACAAAATGGAAAAAAAGAAGATGCAGATCTGATGGAGAAACAACAACAATGTTGAATTCTGATATGTGGCATAAAATTTTCTTATATTCTGAAAAGACTTGAGGTGTAAGATATGAATATTGATTGTATAAAAGCACTATGCAATGCCTTTATTTATTCCCATAAAGGATAGGAATGAAAAATGATCTATTGACATAATCAAAGCCCTTAAAACGCTTATAAAAATACAAGTCTCCCCAAGATGAACAAATTAAGTTAATAGAAGTTTGTCCTCATATAAAATGGATTGGAGTGTTGTACATGAAAGGGATATATGGGTCTTAAGAAGAAGTTAAAATGATTCCAGAGTTGGTAATATATAATCTAATATTGGAGAATATTGTTATGGGCATCTATAGCTTAATAATTTAATCCCAGATACTGGAATAAATTCACTGCTATATATCCAAAATTATTCCTACAGTGGATACGGATGAAGTCAATTTAGACACCCAAAATTTTATATATATATATATATATAAATAAAAAATTCAATCTTTTTCTTTTCACTCATAAGAGATACGATACGAATCCTCCTCCCTTCCCTTAAGATTGCATCTTTGCAAAGTGGGTATCTTAAATTACCAGAAAAGTTCATGTTGCACTGTGCAAATCTAAAAGAACAGTGGAATTTGAACTATAATATATAAGATTCTTGAGTAAATACAATCAAATCAAAAATCAAAAAGACATTAAGTGTACGTTTAGTTTGCGCGTTGCGTCTGGCGTCTGCATTTTCAGCTTCTTCTTTCTTCTTTTTCTTTTTTGTTTTTTCCTCGCGTTTCCAGCTTTTCCAAGACAAATTTTTACGCTGTTACTGTTTATATACAGTAATAGCAAAGTTTGACTTTTCAGCACAAATTTTACTGTTTACGAACCCACAAATTTTACTTTTCAGCAACTTTTTCATTAAAAATGGGTCCCACGATATTATTCACACATTTAAAAATTATTTTGCAACAATATTTTCCTGTTTCAATTTTTAGTTTTCAGCTGTATCTAAACTGACAAGATTATTAATTCTATCCAAACGAATGACCCTTTCAATAAATATTAAACTAATAACAGATAGATATTTTGATCAAAGATAAATTTTAATATTACATATTAAGAATCTAGATGGGGTTCTTAAACCAGAAAAACTGTGATAAAACTAAGGAAATATTTATGATGTGCAGTCAACAATTTGAGTTCATTTACTCTACTTAGCTTTATAAGAAACATGTGGGTTTCAGTTAGTTCAATTGGTAAAAAATTTTATAGTTGAATAAGAAATCTAGATTTCAATCTTCGCCTATATCAAAAATTAGAAGCGGACACCATAGTTTAAAACAAAAAAAAAAAAAAAAATACCTCGAGGCTAGAGACTACTTGGAGTATTTTTTTTTAGGTGTGTGTGTGTTATATATATTAGAATCTTTTTTAGGTTGATTTAGGATTCTACTTTATGGCCTTGAGCATTGCTATTCAAATTTCAAATTACTTAGAGCATTCACATTCCGTTTCTAAAAAATTTAAAAAAAAAAAAATCTCATTTTATCATCTCAAAAGTTACTTTATCATTTATACTATACCATTTTACAACACACTCATTATCCCATATTCTATTTTATTATTCCATTCATTAAAATAATTTATACTACCCAATAAAATAATATAATTCAATCTCCCTCTCTTCTCCCCCATCTCTCTCTTTAACCACCAATCACCACCTCACATAAAACTCAAAACCCAACAAATTACCCACACAGCCCACTGGCACCAACACCAAGCCAAATGCAACCCACTGCCACCAAGCCAAACACAACCCAACCCAACCCACCCCCACCACCTCTGCCAACAAAACCCACCACCACCACCACACCAAAAAAAAAAACCCACCCTTAGCAATAGGAACAAAACCCATAAAACCCACCATCACTTCCACCAACAAAACCCACTACAACCACTGCCCACACCACTACAAAACCCTAATCCAACCCATTACCCACACCACCACCAGATTACCCACCACCCACACCACCACCACCAACCCGCCATGGCACCAAGCAAACCCAGCCACAGCACCAAGGAAGAAAACATAGCCACCACCAAGCAGACCCACCACAACATCGGCCAACCACCACCACCATAATCACAGTAGCCACCACCATGCCACCACCATGCCAACCACCTAAACCCATTAAAAAAAAACCCACCGAACCCACTACCAACAACAACCTCAAAAGTTTCTCAAAAAAAAAAAAAAACCACAAAAAAGCAACCACTGCAAGAACCACCAAGAGAAACCTATGCTAAAAACCACCAAGAGAAACCCACGCCAACAACCATTTCCAAAAAACCCACCGCAAGAACCACAACAAAAACACCATCGATCTCGTCAACAACCACGCTGATCTAGAAATTTATCACCCATGACAACAAGCCCCCATTTCAAAAAATAGAGAAAAGGGAGACGAAGAGAAAATAGAGAAGAGAGAGGATGAGTAAAGAGAGGGAGACAAGTGAGTCAGAGAGAAAGAAAGACTAAATAAAAATGAATATTTTAATTTTACAACTGTGCTACAGTACCGTCACAAATTTGTGATGGTATTGTAGCACAATTGTAAATTTTTTTAAGATACAAGACCAGGTAATGGGGTGTTTTTGTGTTTTGATGGTAAAATATATCAACATATGACATTTAACAGATCAGATGTGAATGCTCTTATTAGCAAGGGGACAAAAAATTTCCATAATGGAATATAATGGCTACTTTTTTGTTTATTTATGTGAGGGTTATAATGGTTACTATTCTCATATTAGCACCATCCTCGTCAATAATAGTAATATGGGCCGTCAAAAGTTACCATGCCGAATATCTTGATTACTGCAAATCCCAGATAATCTTTTGTTTTATTTTTATTTTGTTTTGATTTTTGTTTGTTAGTTTTGATTTGTTTGTTTGTTGATTTTTCTGTCTTTATTGAGTGATAACTACTTTTATTTATATTTATTTTTGACCAAATTATAAATTATAGCCCCAAAGTTTGGGGCATTTTTAAATTTTGTCCTCTAAAGTTTAAAATTTTTTATCAACTCTACTAACATTAGATATTGTTTGGATTTGCTCTTTTTTGTCCATATCCATTGATGAGATGTCTATTAAATGTCAGTTCACCCCAAAATAGCATAGTTTTAATATTCAAAATTACATCATTTGGAGTTATATTTAAGCCACTTAAGATATTTTGTACTAATCATTCTAATAAATAATTTTGATTTCTTTTTTACCCCAACTCTCTCTCTCTCTCTCTCTCTCTCTCTCTCTCTCTCTCTCTCTCTCTCTCTCTCTCTCTCTCTCTCTCTCATATATATATATATATATCCAATCCAATTTACTATCAGGTTTGCTTTAATATCGTTTATAACCCTCTCTTAAACTAAATAGAACCTCGCATATGTGATGCCCCAAATTAGATTGGATTATTTGAGCATTTGTTGTATACAAGCATGTGTTGACAGGGGCGGAACTACCCTTGGACTAGGGGGGGCAATGGCCCCCCTAAATTAAAATATATATATATATATATATTGTGTGTGTGTGTGTGTGTGTGTGTATTAATTTTAGCAATTTTGTTTTATAAAATTACATTTTATTTCCCTTTAACAATATCATTGATTCTTTTAAGAGTAATGCTATACTCACAAACTTTTTTATAACATTTTTACAAACCTTTTTTGTAGCAAATTCTTATTGGTTCGCATAGGGGCACATTTCTCACATCATTTTTTTTTAAAAAAAATTTACCAGTAACCACTTATTACATAAGTAATTTATAAAAAACTTGCAGCTCTAGATTTTTCTTCATTTTAGTGACCATAAAAAATTTATAGATCTAAAATCTAAAACTAAATATACAAGCCCAAAAATAAAAAAAAGCTCAACAATGAAAACTACTAGTAAAACTAAAAACAAAATTAAGCTCAATTAACTAATTTTATCCAAAATAAATAACCCTGTCCTTTAAAAAATTCTAAACAAAAATAATTTTGTTCTTAAAAAAAAAAAAAAAAAAAAAAAACTCAGTAGTTAAGTAGCAGAATCAGAGGTTGAAATCAATGCACACAGCCAACAGTAAAACCGCCCTCCCTAACTCAAAGTTCTGGCTCCGTCCCTGTGTGTTGAGTCCCACACTGATTGGTTACTAGGTTCACCTAGAGAATTTAAATGATTATGAGGAGCTTTGATTGCAACTTGTTATGTGTAGTGGAGAGTAAAAATTAGCCAGCACTAAAACTTGGGTACTAAGCAAATACCCTAATATAGACTTTGGTACTAAGTGAAAATGACAAATACCCTAATACAGACTTTGGTACTAAGTGAAAATCAGTAACATTTTCAGGTATAAATCACATATATAGCATGTATATTGCGTAAACTAACTACAGAATCAATATAAAATAGTCCATAAAAAAATAACCATCACCCGACCTACAATTTTTCATAATTATTTGAAACTAAGTATCATACAAGAGAATGGTCATTTCAAATCTACAATCTCACATGCTATAATTTTTCAACATTGGCATTGTCTCCAGCTAGGATGACTGAGATCTCTCCATCCCAAAACTAAATGCCTGAATAAATAGCATACTAGACTGGAAGGTAGGTTTTTTGTTTGTTTGAGAAAAGGAAGGTAGATATGTATGGGAACCATTAGATCCTCCAATGTAAAGGAACTAACAATAATTTTGAAAAAGAAATCAAATTGATGAAACTACAAATAAACTTTGGTGAAAATACAATTTTAGTCCTTACATTTTGGGGTAATTGTTAATTTGATTATTATATTTTATTGGCAGTCAATTGAGTTCATATTATTTTCAATTTGTAGTTAATTTGGTCTCTACATTTTGATAGTAGTCAAATTAGTCTTTGTTATTTTCAATTTATAGTCAATTCCATTCATATTATTTTCAATTTGCAGTCGTCTTGGGTTTGTTTAGTTGCTAAGTTGATATGTGTGTCTACCAAAGTTAAAGATTGTTAAATGTGATTTGTGCCTTTTTTTTGTTGTCAAGAAAGTGCAAGAAAGTGTAAGAAAAGCTGTGAGTTGACTGTAAGGACCAAATTGAGTGCAAGTTGAAAATAAAACGGACCAAATTACCTACTACCAAAACATAGGATCCAAATTAACATTGATCTCAAAATGTAAGGACTAAAATGGTATTTTCTCCTAAACTTTATTATGATTTTTGACTAACCCAAACCCTATAATTGTAAGAGAGTAGCTTTAATTTGGGCTTTATGAGAGAGAGAGAGAGAGAGAGAGAGAGAGAGAGAGAGAGAGAGAGAGAGAGAGAGAGAGAGAGAGATATGAACTTATTGGTGATTAGCTGAGTGTGAGAGAATGAGATTGTTTTCCAAACAAATTAAAGTAGAAAAAAAAAACTTTTAAAAAATAAGACAACATTTTATAAGGTTTTGCATTGACCAGTTTTAGTTCTTTGATATATATTTTTTGATACTACAAAGTACTAGAAAACTCGAAAAATTATCTTAAAAAAAAGTTTTTTGTTGAAAAAAAAAAAAAGGCATAGAGATCGAGTCAGAAACTCGATCAATTTTACCTGTCATTACCGCTATGCTGTCACTTAAACCCTAATTTAAGCTTGTTGATTTTTTTTTTTTGGCTATATTTTTAAAGTAGATTGATACGGTAGGAAATGTAAGATTTGAACCATGATATTTTTTATTGGAAATATTTGGAGACCCTAGTTAAGCTACAAAGCGCATTTGGGGTTTTTTTTTTGAGGCAACATAAATACAAAAAAAACTGGTAACGCATTGTTGGAAGGCAGGAGAGGTACAGAGGTGGGTGGAGATCGGGTCCAAGTCATATTGGCCACAGAATAAATAAGGATTTAAAAAAAAAAATGGAAGAAGAATAAAACTTGCATAGGAATTATGGATTGAGAAGGCAGACACATTGGCCTAAAATTTAAGTTTTTTTTTTATTTGGATACTTAATAATGGCAATCCTTACTTATTGAAATGTGAGACTTTCCCCATTAGTAGAATCAGAGTAAGATGCTTTCTTTGTTTGCTAAGCAATTTGAAAAATGAGAGAAGTGGATATCCATTAAACATAAATGTTCAATTAGTAAAGTCTTTTGTCATTAAATAATGGATTTAGGTTCAAATATTGCCTACATCAAACCAAAAATCAGTGGGATTACATTTATAATTAAGCGTTTCAAATCAAAACTATTTGAAAAACAATTGCTAATTAATTGCTTGGTATAAATTTAAGAACACACGATGATAATAATTTTGGAGATTTTAATCCAGCAAATACTCTTATGATATGATGGATTTTTTTTTTTTTTTTTTGAGAGTTTCAACATATGGTTTATTCAACTATTAAAAATTTTACTAATTGAGTTACTTGGAACCCACATTATATAATGAATTTGAAATGACATCTTTTTTTTTTTTTTTTGATGCAGAATTTGAAATGACATCTTATGCCCAGTAATTTGAAATCCACAAATTAATAAAACCAAAATATCCCCATAAATTTCACCAATAAAAAAATTACTCCATCCATCCCAAATTGTTGATCTTGTTTAGAAAATCCAACTTGTTAAGGAAACATCATCATTTAATGCATTGTTAAAAAAATGTACGAATTTCCAAAACTAGCCTTATCAATTAAACTATATAAAAAGAATGACATTGAATTTTTAAATAAAGTAAAGGATAAGAAATAAATTTTTTTTTTTTAATTTTAAAAAGAGTACTTCATTTTAGGATATCTCAAAATTGAATAGAGTACCAACAATTTGAGACAAATGGAGTATCATTTAATAGCCTATTCAATATTCAAGTCATTTAAATTAAAGATTGAATTCCAAAGCATTCTCTTTAAATTCCTTTATCCAAAATAAATATTGTGGGTTTCATTTAATTCAATTGGTAAAGTCTCTAATGGTTGTATAAGGGGTTCAATCCCCGCCTATATCAAAAACTGATTCGTGTCTCAGTCTGATAATAGGTCTGATAATAAAGAGCTATTATATTATCAAGAGCAGACATCATAAGTTAAAACTTTCTAAAAAAAACTATTTTGAATTGATAGTAAGAACAATCATCAATCATCAAGAACAGAGACCATAAATTTAAATCCCATCTTAAGTAAAAATAAATAAATAAAATAATTTAAAAAAAAAAAAAAAAAAAAACTGTTTTACATTACTTACCAGAAGAAAAATCCCATCTTAAGTAAAAATAAATAAATAAAATAATTTAAAAAAAAAAAAAAAAAACTGTTTTACATTACTTACCAGAAGAAGAAAAAAAAATTATTTGTTTGATCCCATATAGACCCAATTAGGAGAAAATCTATTTGTATAACATTATTCTTGTACTTGCCTGTATGTCATTATAAGAAGAAGTGCTCGAATCAAATGCTATTTAGTGTTTTAGGCGGAAAGGTTGATTCCTCAGTAAATTTTCAGTCTCCTGATGATGACAAGGAGAATGTTGAGGTGTTTTTTGGGTCCGAAATCAACTGAAGGTATTGTATTGTAATTAATTGTAATGGTTTCTGGAATTAAAAATTTCTAAATCTGAAGCGGTTGCTTTTATTCCGAACCAATTGCAGAATCCAAATTTCTATAGGACCAAGTTTCATTATTTTGTTGATATTGTTTTCAGGTTAGTCATAATTTTTTTTCCTTTAAAAAAAAAAAAAAAAATTACAGTATTCAAAGTCATACACTACTGTTCAAGGATAGGTCCAAGAGCTTGGGAGGAATAAATTCGATACAATGACCCTTATGAGATGTATTCAGCCTGATTTAGTGTTTAAATTAGCTCCTTGGCATTGCAATTGCATCAAAGATCAAACTAATTCTTGAGGGGTACACAATAAAATCCTTCTGAGGATAGATAGATACACCAAAAAGGTTGGCACTGATTCAAAACCAGCCTAATGCTTCATGAATCACGAGCCACCATGAATTTTATTCTCTTCACTTGTGGGATACAGACAAAAAAAAACCGAACATCAAAAAAAATTTCTTGTCTCTACCAATTGGCATCAAACCCAAAATCTCTAAACAAAGGTGTGTACAGACTACAGATTTTGGATTGATCCTTAAATTCTTTGGCTTATACATACGTGTAGCAATTGAAATGTTGTAAGAACTTGCTAAGAAAAGAATAAAGAATTGTTCACAAATTGACAGTGTGTCTAATGACAGTTCAATCTTAGCAAAATACGACAAATGACAGAACAACTAAAATTTCAATTCCTTTTAGTTGATGATTGACAGGTTGGTGCTTGTGAAAATGTATGAGGACAATGACTGTAGGAAGGAAAATAGCCCCACAAACAAATAATACGTACATAAAAAGAGAGAGTTGTGTATTTATTTCCTTTTTTAGCCACACCCCAGTTGTTGAGAACCTGTTCCCAGTCCATGTCTTCATCAAAATGATGTTTTCGAAGGTATAGAAAATTCGAAAGATGAAACACTTTTTGGATCTCTCTGTCAATATGAGCATCATATGCATGGATGGTTGTTCCTTTCTCGCTTATTCGCCTCTTCTTTTTCACAATGATGTACACAAGTGACTATAAACCTCTTTTCATGCTCTCACTCAATTAAAGAGAGTAATCTAAATGGAATTTATATTTGGGCGGTGGCTATTCAAGGAATTTGAGAGTGCTCCATACAGGTAGTGCCAATTTTATTTCTAGCTAGGGCCTAATAGATTTCAGGTATGATTATATGTTTGGTCCTTAACATTTGTTCTATATATGTTTTAAAATGATCTTCATTCTTTTAAATGTTTCATTTTAGTTATAAAAAAATAAAAAATAAAAAGTCGCTGCAATGAACTCTTATTTTGATTTCTCTATTTCCACATAGATACAAAAGAAGCAAATACGATCATTTGAATAACTAATCTATTCCCTCCTTTTAATTTTCTAATATCAAAATCTTAGGGATTTCGCTCAAAATCAGAATAGCTAACCACAAGGACCTTTTTGATACAAAGTCAAAGATATAAGGACTAAAATGAAATATTTCAAAAGATAGGGACCATTTAAATATGGCATAAAAGTTGAGAACTAAATGTGCAATAAAACCTAAATTATATTATGCATTGAAATGTTTCGCCCAAAAATAAAATTTCTTCTTTCTTATTTTACTGAAGCCGTTTTACTAAACAAGATTGTTCATTTGTTTGTCAACTTGTATCAAATAATTATTCATAAGAGCCAAAGTCAGTCAGGACAGTTTGTGTGAGCCATAAATTGGCCTTTTTTTGGATATGTACAATGCCTGACATATATAATATGCACCTTGAGATCAAATGGAAACATTTCGGCGAAAGCAACAAGGTTAGGATAAACAAAAGAAACATTATTTGAGATTGCTTCATATTATACACATGGTGATTGATAAACAACACTTCTATTTGTTGGATGGTTCGTTTTCCTTGACAACCCCTTGTTTTTTGCGTCTTTGGGTAAAGCTACCAATACCATCCATTTTTTAATAAAAAAAACTCCATAATGCACAGCATCATTTGCAGCTTAGAATTCCATTGAACAATATCATATATTCATATAGAATTTGATTGTTCTCAAACCAAAAAGATCCATACATACAGTGGCGGAGCTAGGATTTTAGTTTAGGGGGGGCAAGATCAAAAGTCAATAATAAAAAAATAACCTAAAATTATTAATTGATATTAATAATAAAATTATAAACAAAAAATAATTGTCATACAAAGCCTATTAAAATTAAACAATTGTAAAATAAATAAACAATTGTAAAATATCTAATTCATAGTTATTAATTGACAATCAATTATCAAAGTAAGGGATTAATCTATATACATAAAGTTTAGAGATCTAATTTGATTCCTCAAAATAAATTGAAAAAATAAATTTCAACTTTTCTCTATTCTTTTAATTATTTAAAATTTTGGATTTATGGTAGAGACTCAAATTTTGAAACTATGAAAATGGACATTTTAATGCTTTAGTCTAGACATTATAATTATTATTATTATTAGATAACTGAAAAGAGAAAAAGATAAAAGAGTTATAATTGGTCAAAAGTGTAAACAGCTTTAACAAGTTTTGTTTGGTGGCATTTATTTTGTGTCAGATTGTTTAAAGTGGGAGGAATTGTTTTAGTAACACCACAAAATCTCACAATATTTTTACAATAAATTAAGGTGTTAGTACATTATTGGTCAAAATAAAATAAAATAAAATATTCTGAAATTCATTTCAACTAAAAATAAGAGTATTGTGAAAATATTATGAGATTTTGTTGTGTCTCTAAATTTTTTCAATTGGAAGATTTGTTATTTTATTATTTATTTCATATCACGTACAGTTTGTTTAGGAAAACTGTTGCTTTGTTGTTCTATTCAATGTCAGGAGCTAAATCAACTTTACATAAACATGTATAATGGACATTTTAGGTGGAGTCAGGGGGGGCAGGTGCCCCCTCTCGCCCCCCTCTGGCTCCACCCCTGCATACATAGGTGCAAGTTTTCCAAGAAGCTGTTTTATTCGTCATATCTACAATAATATATTTGATTATCCAAAGCGGGCATTGATTCCTAGCTCTTTCCAATTAAGGGAAGATAAAATTTTAATATAGTTTTTCTTATGCCGCTAAAACAAGATGATGACATTCCAACAAGATTTTGATGCTCAATAATTGTAATAATTGTTTTCCTAAGAATCTATTTTAGGAAAGTTTTATCATCACTTTTATAGGAAATGAAAAAAAATTCTCAAAACATTAATTGCTTTTTTTTTTCTTTTCTTATAAAAACTTAGGATATTCGTTAGCATTTCCCATTAAAAATATACATATTTTGTGGTTTGTATGCTACAAAGTACAAACATATAGCAATTAAAGAAGAGGAAACATCAACCAGACAGGGATGAAGAGCACATAAAAAAGGACATAGTTATCCCAATTTTCAAGGATAAAAATAGTCAGCATTGTTTCTCTTTATGGGTTGATTGATAAAACCATCTTCTTATATTTCTATCACATGAGTTATTAAATGAGTATGCAACTTATTTGCATAAGGACATAGTTTGACAACAAACTTAATTATAGTCTCAGGCTTCAATACAACCAAGTCTGTTGCTGACTTTATCCTTTAAATAATAGACATGAATGATTTTATAAGTTATCATATTATGGGTTGGAGGAAAACTTTGTCCTCCATGTTATACAAGTCAGTCCTTTAGACCTCAAAAGTACATTTCAAGAACTCCGAATGTGTGTCATTGTTGAATATGCCCAAACAACTATTGCAAAATTCGCTAATCCTAGCCTCCTAATTTTTAAGATTTTTCTTTTTGACTAGGATGAAATAGAGTCATTTTTGTTTTGGGTTAGACACACAGGTAGAAAATCAAATCATTAAAATTTTAAAATTATTATTATGAAAATATTGGAAGAATAAATGGATAATGTTTTTGTAGCCGATGACTACAACTCCATTCAATATCATTTTATTGAATGTGAATTTAAATAGATCTACAATTTAATTATATTTTCTTCTTATATCCTCTAACTTGCAAAATTTTCAGAAAATTAAAGATCAATAACTATGATATCAATCAAGTGTCTAAATTTTAAGTTTTTGTAATCTAAAATTATACATAAAAAATAATTTTATAGATCAAATAGTAAATAATATCCGATTGACACAAAATTAAATATGCGTGTTAAGAACATACACTCCAACAGTTAGATTTTCAAAATATCTAGCAATGTTACTTTTTTTTTAGCGGAAGTTATTCTCATATTTCGTCCAAAAATAAAATAAAAAGAAAGAAAGAATTACCAATTGAAATCATTCAAATCTGGTGGGAAAAAAAAAGGAAAAAAAAATGACAAGAGAACATTCTTGCAGCAAAATTTTTATGCTAAATGCTTAATTTTTATGAATGACATCAGTTTTGGTAGACGTCATCCTCGTTAACACACACCGTGCTTAAGGTATATATCCGGTAAGGCAATTTTTATATCTTGTACCCGGCATATATGCCGGGTACAGGGTATACTAGCTCCCGGTAAGGACCATGAATTGTGCCCACTGGTAAAGTCTTGAAAGCTCTCATTTTTCCACCACATCATTTAATCAATAACTTTTGTTACATGTTGAAAAATCTACATTAATCTAGTGAATTTAAGACTTTTATTAAGTAATAAATTAATTGTTACTTATTCAAATATTCCCAAAATTAACAGTTTAACAACCGACACAACTACATCAATAATCACCACAACCCAAAATAATAATAAAAAGTAATAACAATAACACTTGGTTTCTACTAGTGACGAAGTAACAAACTTTTGAAGAATGCTTCAAATGAAAAACCACTTTCAAGAGTGACCAAGTCTATTGGAAATTTTTTCATTATAAGAGAAATATCTAATTGTTGCAATCAATCTATACTTTCAAAACCTTTGTAGATTAGCCACAACTTGAACCCTAGCAAATTAATGGCCTATTTGCCTGTTGCCTCAAAGGCTCCAGAAATTGCACTTCTTCCATAGAACATTCACAACCATATCAACCCGGAACTCTAGTACACCAATTAACACAATCGTAAAAATTTGAGAATTTATGTGGTTTTGAATGAAATAATCCTGAAGTGGTTTTTGATTTCTAAAAAATATTTAGTCTGACTGAAAATTGTGCGTGGAGGGTGTAGGGAAATTTAGACCCCAGTTAATAGAATTAACAAGTTTTAAATCCAAGTTGTTAATTAGATTTATTATGAATAAAATTTGTTAAAATAAATAAACATCAATATCATGTCAAAATCATGCAACGAAAAAATAAATAAAACAAGATATGATGACCCAGGAAAACTAATGAAACAAACTAGTCTCACAGTAAAAAACCTAAGGGAAACATTTCCTAAAAGCAATCCACTATAGTAAAAAGAAGTTTCAGATCTAGACTTTACAATCTCTGTAGATGAACTTACAGTAGAAACCTTCTACCACTTCAAAACCTCTGAACTCTTCAATATATGAAGGCCACCCTTTTTAATGCATGGATCCTAGTACGTGACTAACCAATGACGCACGGCTCCTAGTACGTGACTAACACACCAACTTGAAGAAGATTGTTAGCTGCAAAGTTCTTTACTTCATCAACAATGAAGATCAAAAAGTACTTGGTTACAAAACTCTAAGGTGCAAAGATGCAGTAACTTCTTTAAGAGAGAATAAGGCATCGGTCACCTTTTACATATGTTCTCCTTGTATACTCTTATGTGATGGCCTCTAAAATAAACTTTATATATGTCTAGAGTTGTGAGAAAAAAAAACCCTACACAAATACATAAGCATGAGCCGAAAATCAAATCTGGAAATCTGAATTTCGTAAAGCTCAGTAATTCTCGATCGATCGAGGAGGTGTCGAAGGGATAGGAGCTTTCTCAATCGATCCACTAGATGTCGAGAGGTATCGAGATTACGATAAAAAAATAGCTAAAGAGCTTGATAGATAACCTAATTATCGAGAGGTGTCGAGAAGCTATCGAGCTTTAAAAAATCAGCACTTCTTCACTTGTTTCTTGGACAAATTTGTATGGCTTCAATACTAGATTTGAACTCTTATTCCTTGAAATACTTAATACATCCTAAATCTACCCAAATACAAATAAAGTGCGTTTTGTCAAAGGATTAGCCAACTACATAAAGTAGCAACATATGTTCCTAACATGATCCACATATGTTCTAACAGAAGGGTGTTTTATTTATATGTAGGTTAACTGGTATTCAAAAAAGGTTTAGGTTCATACTTTATATCAAACATGGGACAAGTACGCCTCTCTAAATTTTGTAAACTTGTTTGAGCAAGGGTCGAGTGAAGTTTTTGCCATACTTAAAGCATAATAGATTGCTTGAGCAAGAATTCATAAACTCATAACCTTCATAGCAATAGACTACTCATTACTTAACCTAGGAAGCAAATTTACAAGCCTTGCAACATAGGAATTTGCCAACTTAAAGCTAGATCCAAACACTTCCTTCCTTTGAAAATTCTATGACAAAACAATAGATACAAAACACCTATATATTAAATTGCAAATCAGAGCCTTGCACTATGTTTGATTGGGGTGAAAAGAGGAAGGATAAAAAAGGTGGAGAGAAAATGGGAGGAAAAATAATAAGAGCTTTCCATAGTTTAGTTGAGGAGAGAAGAAAAATGGGGTGGGTGATTATCCACTTGGCCCACAAACTTCATTCCCCCTAAATTTTAGAAAGAAGTGGGATGAAAATGTGCAAGCTAGAAATGCACTTACCATTTTGTCATTTGGAACACATTTGACCAAATATGTTTTTTTTTTCTTTTTTCAATGTAACTTGGGCAATATAGTGTAAACACAAACTATCTTTTTAATATTCACTTTTTTCTTTTCAACCAAAAATAAAGAGAATTTATATTTATTTTCTATCTTTTGTATTAAATACATATAGTAGAAAATTAAAATTTTTTATATTCTCCCACTTTTTTATTCTCACTTTTTCATCATTCCAACCAAACAAAGGCTTAGTGCAATATGTGAAAATTTCTATATACCTTTTTTTTTTTAAGGATATATAATTTCTTTAAACCAAAAAAACAAAAAACAAAATTGAAATAAGAAATTGAGAAAAAATGAGCGCCTAAAGGTTTGAGATAATAAGAGCTCAGCATCCGGAAATGCTATCTCATCCCATTTTACCATTTCAAAAAACTACTTTATCAATTATACCTTACCATTTTACAACACACCCAACATCCCAAAATTCTTTTTTTTTTTCCCATTTTATTTAAATATTCTATTTTATTCTTTTTTTTACTATTTCTCTTTTTCTATTCCTTTTCCTTTCTTTCTCCCTCAACCTCTAGCACCAGTACCAACACACAAAGCCACACACACACACAAACTCATGATACACCGATCCACCTATCCAAACCCATCACCACACACATACAGAGCCACACACACACACACACCAAAAAAAAAAAAAAAAAAAAAAAAACATAAACAAAAACAAAACACAATCCCATCACCACACACACTAATCCACCTATCCAGAACCTTCTCTTATTTTTTTTCATCTTCACACCAAACAAAAACTAAACACAATCCAAGAGTTTCAAACCCAAAAAATAAAAAAAATAAAAAAATAAAAAAAAAACCCACCATTGGAGCCCTCATGCCAATCCAAACCCATTCAAGCCACACCAATCACCATACACACCTATCCACCTATCCAGAACCTTCTCTTATTTTCTTTCATCTTCACACCAAACAAAAATTGAACACAATCCAAGAGTTTCAAAACAAAACAAAACAAAACAAAACAAAAAAAAAAAAAAAAAAGATCCTACCACCGGAGCCTTCATGCCGATCCAAACCCATTCAGGCCCAACGAAGCCCTCACGCTGATTCAAACCCATCAGAGCCCTCACCCTATCCCACCAACGTTAAACCCATTGGAGCTCGTCAGAATCACTATCGAAGCCATTGGAGCTCCAATTCAAACCCATTAGAGCCCTCATGCCGAGCCATCGGAGCCATCCGATTCCACCGTTGTCAAAACCCATAGGGTCTTGGGTCTAAAGAGAGCAAAGAGCAAATGAGAAAGAGAGAAGGAAGAGAAGATCAGAAATAATGAGAGAGGAGAGAGAAATTTCCGAGTTAAAAAGTCCAGAGAGTATTAAAAAAAAAAAAAAATTATACCATTCAGCTACAGTACTATCTTAAATGTAAGATGGTATTGTAGCTATATGCTAAAAAAATTTAGCATTTCCCAAGTTTAGCCTTCCAGTTGCTAAGCATTTTTTGGGCTTGAATGCTAAGAGTATTTGCAGCAGTGAATCTAAAATTTTAGCTATTTAACTACACAAAAAGTCACTTTATCTATTTTACCTACACACATGCTGCAGCAGTGAATCTATTTTAACTTTCAACACAATAAAATAATATCATCACAATAAAATAATATATCTCCTAAAATAAAATAATATATCACACTACCCACAAAAACATCTTCAGCACCAACCACAACCACCTCTACCATCAGCCACAGCCACAGCCATAACCACAACCACACTCACAACCACCACCACCGGCCACGACCACCACTTTACTTCGGCAGCCACAACACAACATAGAAAAAAAAACAAAAACAAAACCAAGGAACAAGCTACTGCCAAAACCAAAATACACAAAATCCACTGCCAAAGCCAAAATCATCCACCACCACTACTATAGCCAAAATCAACCACCACCTCTACAGCCACCAAACCCATATGAAAATACATAATAATAATAAAAAATAAAAAATAAAAAAACTCAATCACAGATCGACGAGAGAGAGAGAGAGAGGTGAGAAGAGACTTGGGTCGGAGATGTTGAGGCCGGCGGAGGCTTGGGTCAGAGATGTTGAGAGAGAGAGGTGAGAGTGACTGAGAGAGAGAGTGGCAAAGATTGGGCGATGGGGCTTGGGGCGGGTCGGCGAGCTAGGTCGGCGGAACAAATCAGTGATGAGGGAGATTCAAGCTAATCACCTACTTCCATGGGAGATTCAGATAGAGATCAAAGAAAGTCAAAACAATCTCTTCTTGCGGCATGCGCAACGCCATTGCGGCTTTGAGCTCTTCAAGCTCCCCCGACTGGATTTTGGCCTAAGCATACCAAAGGAAAAAAAAAAATTTGAGGATGAAAGAAGAAAGGAGAAGCCGGAGAGAGAGAGAGAGAGAGAGAGAGAGAGTAGGAAATGTTTTATTAATGTGAGAGGAGAGAGACGTTAATAAAAAAAAAAAATTTACCTGTGAGTTACAGTGCACATCTAAAGATAGATGTGCACTGTAGCAAATTATCTAAAATTTTAGCTCTTGCCACCACTGCTGCAACATGATTTTTATGTTTGTGGAGCTAAATTTTAGCAATATAGCATTATAGCTACACTGCTGTGAATGCTCTAAATGTATCTTAAATTTGGCATATGGCAGGCCCGCTGCTATTCTATTTTACACCCTAAAAATCTAGTTTATCTATTTTACCATCTCATTTTACAACTCACTCAACATCTCATTTTTATTTTTACATACAACTCATTAAAATAATACTAGCCTCATCACACGTGCTTCACGCGTGCGATGAGGCTTTTTTTTTTTAGTGGTTTGATTTTGTAGGAAAAAAAAAACTATGCTTCATTTTATTTTATATATATAATTTTTATTTTGAAAATCTAATTTATAAGTGAATAAATCAATTTGAAAATTAATAAGAGAGTGATCCTATTTTTTAGGCAATATTTTAGTGAGAGTTAGAATTGCATTTTTACCGAATTGTCCTTTAGTTTTGTTTGTACTTAAACATAGGGGTGTAGAGGTATTTTTGAACTAAAAAATGAAGAATGCAAACAGGAGAAGCCCCTTAAATAATAATATAGATAAATTACACAATTAAATAATATTATAATATAAACATCACACTTCTCTCTTTTCCACTCTCTCCATCAAACCCACGGCCAGCAACTCACCAAAGCCAACAACCTCCTACCATAACTCAGCCCAACAATTTCAACCCACTGAAGCAAGCAATCACAAACCCATTGGTTTGGGTTGCTGAAGCATGGGCAGAGGCCCTATGATGATGTGCTGATACATGGGCTGGCATGTGCAGAGTGTGCAGCAGCAGTTATTAGCAATTATCAAGCAGTTCCTGGCCTTCTGGATGATCAGACCTGCTGTGTAGGGGCTGGAAACGTGGAAAGCAAACCAAGACAGCATCAGGCAGAGGTGTCCTAAGTCAGACCACATGTGGCAGCAAGTCCTGGACAGGGGCAGTTACGTGGCAGTAACTGCTGTGACAGTTTATTCTGTATATTTATCCTAGGCTATTGGGGTTGTCAATGGCAAAGAGTGTATATTTTGCTTAGAGAATTTCGTGTGTATTCTCTAGGCTTCCTTTGTACTTGATATTGAGTAATAAAGGTTAGGGTTGGTGCCCTGTAAATACTGTGTGTGCTGTGTGTGCGAATTGCCTTAATAATTCTGTTCTAAGTGATTGCTGCAGTGTGAGTATGTGGAGTGTTGGCTGAGACTAAGTCAGGGGTTTAGTGCCATCACAGGCAGAAAATTTAAAAGAAAAATTTGACCCTGTGACAATTGGTATCAGAGCCAGGTTGCAATGTCTTCGGACACCAAGGCAAGGGTGACTGTCTTGGAGACCATAGTTGGAGTTCCTATAGAGGGGGAACAACTTTCTGTGTGTGACATACTTGATGCTATCTCTACAGAAACAACTGCAGTGCGGAATGATCTTGCAGAATAGAGGGAATTGGTGTTAAATTAGGTTGAAGAGTTGGCTGCTGTAATGGACACCCAGAACCAGGCAACAAGGGAGACCCAATGCCAACTTGAAACAGAAATTGCTCTGTTGAAGAAAGCAATGAGTGGCCTGCCTAGGGAGGGGGAAGTGGCCACCAAAGTTAAGGTGCCTGAACCAAAGCCCTTTAATGGTGCCAGGAATGCCAAGGATTTGGAGAATTTCCTGTGGGATATGGAGCAGTATTTCAAGGCTACTATGGTGCCTAGTCAAGAGATGGTAATGATTACTAGCATGTATCTTTCAGGGGATGCCAAGTTATGGTGGAGAACCCGTGTGGAAGATGATGCAGATGCTGGTAGAGGGAAAATTGACTCTTGGGAAGCCTTAAAGAAGGAATTGAAGGATCGGTTCTTGCCAACCAACACTGCTTGGGTTGCAAGAGACGCCTTGAAAAAGTTGAAACAGACTGGTACAGTGAGAGAATATGTCAAGATGTTCAGTTCTTTGATGCTGGATATCAAGAACATGTCAGAGGAGGACAAACTGTTCAACTTCATGTCTGGCTTGCAGCCTTGGGCACAGTTGGAATTAAAGAGGCAGGCAGTGCGTGATCTACCTTCTGCTGTATTTGCTGCAAATGCCTTAGTGGACTACAAGTTCAATAAGCCAAGTGGGGAAGAGGAAAAACGTAAGTCCAAGGACAAAGGCAGAGACAAGCAGAAGAAAGATGGCAAGAAGAAGAATAAGCAGAAGAAAACGTGGGGTAACAAGAACAAGGGAGAGAGTTCTATCTCTCAACCAAGCAAAGAACAACCCAAGCTTAATGCTGGCTGCTTCATTTGCAATGGCCCTCATCGTGCAAGAGACTGTCCAAAGCATGAGAAGCTTAATGCCATGGTTGCTGAAGATGGTAGTGGGCAGTCTGATGAAGAAGTGCAATTGCTGAATGCACTACGTGCAGGAAGTACTTCTAGGGGTTTGTCTTATGTTCAAGTTGAGATGAACGAGAATAGGGCTGAGGGGATGCTTGATTCTAGTGTTACCCACAATTTTGTTGCTAATCGGATTGTTCAAAGGCTTGGTCTGAAAATGAGTAAGTGTCCAAGTAAGATCAAGGCTATAAACTCAGAAGTAAGACCTGTGTTGGGAATTGCTTATGGAGTGAAGTTTAAGGTGGGCGAGTGGACAGGAAAGGTCAATTTCCCAATTATGGAATTAGATGATTTTGATGTAATTCTGGGTGATGAGTTCCTAGTGGCTGTTAAGGCTGCATTGCTGCCATTCCTTGGAGTATTATTAATACTTGATGAGAAGCAGCCATGCTATATTCCTGTGAGGCGTGGGGTAGGAAATAGCAAGACAAGTAAGGGGAAAGAACCAATGGTTTCAACCATGCAGGTTGAGCATGGGCTGAAGAAGGGTGAAACAACTTACTTGGCTACATTGATTGAAGTGAAGCAGGACAAGTATGTCGAAGTTCCAGATGCTGTGGCTGGACATTTGGGGGAGTTTGCTGATGTGATGCTTTCAAAATTGCCCAAGACCCTTCCACCAAGGCGTGCAGTTGATCATAGGATCGAGTTGGTTCCAGGATCAAAGCCTTCTTCTAAGGCCCCGTACAGAATGTCCCCAATGAAGTTGGCTGAAATGAGGAAGCAGTTGACAGAACTGCTAGATGCAGGCTATATTCAGCCCTCCAAGGTCCCTTATGGTGCTCCTGTTCTATTCCAGAAGAAGCAAGATGGTTCCTTGCGGATGTGTGTTGATTATAGAGCCTTGAACAAAGTAACTGTGAAAAATAAATATCCAGTCCCTTTGATTTAAGACCTCTTTGACAGATTGAGAAAAGCTGTTTACTTCACAAAGCTGGACTTGAGATCAGGCTATTGGCAAGTGAGGATTACTGAAGGGGATGAGCCTAAGACTACTTGTGTGACCCAGTATAGTTCTTATGAGTTTTTAGTTATGCCTTTTGGTTTAACGAATGCCCCTGCTACATTCTGTAATTTGATAAATGATGTCTTTTATGAGTATGTGGATCGCTTTGTTGTTGTGTATTTGGATGACATAATGATATATAGTGAGTCCTTGGAGGATCACTTGGAACACCTTAGGAAGGTGCTGTCCAAATTGAGAGAACATCAATTGTTTGTTAAGAAAGAGAAGTGTGAGTTTGCCCAACAAGAGATTTTGTTTCTAGGGCATAAGGTCAGCAAAGGTGTGATTATGATGGATGAGAGGAATGTGCAAGCTATCCTTGATTGGCCTCCACCAAGTAAGGTTGCTGAGTTGCGGTCTTTCCTTGGATTAGCTAACTATTACAGGAAGTTTATTCAAGGGTATTCAAAGAAGGTGACTCCTCTCACAGATTTGCTGAAAAAGGACAGAAAATGGGTGTGGACAGATGCATGTCAAGAAGCTTTTGAGAAGCTGAAGGTTGCTATATCGAGTGAGCCTGTACTGCGTCTACCAAATTTTGCATTGCCCTTTGAAGTCCATACAGATGCTTCGGACAAAGCAATTGGTGGTGTGCTGGTGCAAGAGAAACATCTTGTTGCCTATAAGAGTAGGAAGTTGAATGAGGCAGAGCAGAAATGTTCAGCTCATGAGAATGAGATGATTACAGTGATACATTGTTTGTTGGCATGGCATGTGTATCTGCTTGGGCCAAAGTTCGTGGTGAGAACAGATAATGTGGCGAACACCTTCTTTAGCACACAAAAGAAGCTGTAACCCAAGCAAGCTAGGTGGCAGGAATTGCTGCAAGAGTATGATTTGTGTGGGAGCACAAACCAGGCAAGCACAATGAAGTAGCTGATGCACTTAGCCGCAAACAAGTACAAGAATATGTGGCTGCCTTGACTAGAGTGGAGTCAGATTTTGTGGATCGAATCAAAGAATGTGCTAAGCTTGATGCTACCTATCAAAAGCTGGTGCAAGATGTGAATGCAGGCCTTGTGAGGCGTTACTGGCTTAAGGATGGGTTGCTTTATGCCAAGGGTGGTAAATTGTTTGTACCAAGTGGGAAGATCCGAAGAGAGTTGCTGAAGGAAACTCATGATCCACAATGGGTAGGACATCCTGGTAAGGATAGAATGTATGCATTACTGTCCCGTTCTTATTATTGGCCTAAAATGGAGTTGGATATTGAGTTGTTTGTGAAGACTTGTCTAGTTTGCCAACAAGACAAGGGATTAACTCAAAAGGAAGCAGGTTTGCTGCAGCCTCTTCCTCTACCAGAAGGCCCTTGGGTTTCAATTTCCATGGATTTCATTACTGGTTTGCCAAAAGTTAAGGGGATGGGTTCCGTATTTGTGGTGGTTGATCGATTCTAAAAGTATGCTATTTTTATGGCTGCACTAAGTACATGTACAACAGAGGTGGCTGCTGATTTGTTCTATAAGAATGTGGTGAAATACTTTGGGTTACCTGAGAATATTGTAAGCGATAGAGACTCAAGATTTACTGGTCAGTTTTGGACTATTCTGTTTGGTTTGATGGGTTCAGAGTTGAATTTTTCGACTGCTAATCACCCACAAACAGATGGACAAACAGAAAGAATTAATGCTGTGTTGGAGGATTATTTGAGGCATTATGTGACTGCCAGCCAGAAGAATTGGATTGACTTATTGGATTTTGCGCAGTTTGCCTACAATCTGCATAAGTCCTCTTCAACTGGAATGAGTCCATTCGAGTTGGCCATGGGGCAGCAACCTCTCACACCTCATGAGATTGCTAAACAGCGTGCAGGAGGCAGGTGTCCTATAGCATACAAATTTGCTATCAACAAGTAAGAGTTGATGCATGAGGCACAAGATAGCTTGTTGAAAGCACAGAGGAGAATGAAGAAGTATGCTGATAAAGGGAGGAAGCCTCTTGAGTTCCAAGTGGGGGAAAAGGTGCTGTTGAAACTGACTCCACAGATTTGGAGAAAGTTCAGAAGTGATGCAATTCATAGAGGTTTAATTCCTAAATATGATGGTCCATTTGAGATTGTAAAGAGAGTTGGTGTTGTAGCTTACAAATTGAAGCTACCAGAAAGATTGCAGATTCACCCAACGATCCATGTAAGCTTCTTAAAGCCTTATCATGGAGATGCAGATAAGCCTACAAGGAATGAGGCAAGGCGTGCCCCGCCTACTGTCATGGTTCAATTTGATAGACAAGTGGACAAAATTCTTGACAAGAAGGTGACAAGTTATCGAAAGGGAGGAAATATGATAACTTTCTATTTAGTAAAGTGGAAAGGGGCGGCTGAATCGGAAGCAAGTTGGGAGAAAGCATCTACATTGTGGCAGTTTGAGAAACAGGTAACGGAATTTGAGGATACCCTACCAACGAGGACATCGGCTTCTTCTGGTGAGGGTGGTTTGTTAGGAGCTTTACACGTTGCTGATGATGGCATGAAGAATTGGAGTACTTGGACAACATCAGGCCAGTCACATGGCTCAATGTTTTCTCAACACACCAATGGCTCCTCATGCCTATCTAGTGAAGCTCCTAACTGCTCATTGAGGGGGACAAGCCAAATCTCCCTGCTGGATTCATAATGAAGAGCATGATAAGGGGCAGCATGTGGAGGCACCTTGCTCCATATGATGCCCCAAGGCCATGGTGGAGGAGGACCATGGTGGGCAGTGACGGATTTTGATGTTGAGCAGCAGCAGGTGGTGCTGACCCTACGTGATGATGCATGGCATTAGTGGCTGGGTTGATGGTTGCTTTGTGTGTGGGCTTGGTGGCTTGAATGCAAGGCAGTGCTGGGCTGCTATGATTATGATATGTTGTGCAAGGCATTGGGCTGGTTAATGCTGGCAGAATGCATGGACTTGACTGAATGGGCTGATGGCAGTAACTTGGTGTGTTGCATATGGACATGTGATATGGACTGTGATGCTGATGAGAAGGCCTTGGGCAGGGGGCTAAGCCTTCTAAAACGTGATGGAACAATTGGTTTGGGTTGCTGAAGCATGGGCAGAGGCCCTATGATGATGTGCTGATACATGGGCTGGCATGTGCAGAGTGTGCAGCAGCAGTTATTCGCAGTTATCAAGCAGTTCTTGACTTTCTGGATGATCAGACCTACTGTGTAGGGGCTGGAAACGTGTACAGCAAACCAAGACAGCATCAGGCAGAGGTGTCCTAAGTCAGACCACATGTGGCAGCAAGTCCTGGACAGGGGCAGTTACGTGGCAATAACTGCTGTGACAGTTTATTCTGTATATTTATCCTAGGCTATTGGGGTTGTCAATGGCAGAGAGTGTATATTTTGCTTAGAGAATTTCGTGTGTACTCTCCAGGCTTCCTTTGTACTTGATATTGAGTAATAAAGGTTGGGGTTGGTGCCCTGTAAATACTGTGTGTGCTGTGTGTGCGAATTGCCTTAATAATTATGTTTTAAGTGATTGCTGCAGTGTGAGTGTGTGGAGTGTTGGCTGAGACTAAGTTAAGGGCTTAGTGCCATCACAGGCAAAAAATTTAAAAGAAAAATTTGACCATGTGACACACGGCAATCTGAAGCCCAAAAGCCAATCTGCCACGCCGATCCCGGCCATCGATTCACTCCACCACCGAAACGCCAGCACTGAACCCAGCAATCACCGATTCGGAGAGGGAGAGACCAAGGAAGGGGGGAAAAAAAAGAATAGAGAAATAGAGAGAGAAAAGTGGAAAACGGAGAAGAGACAGAGACAGAGAAGTGAGACGGAGAGTCAGAGGAGAAAGAAAAAGGAGTTAATAAAATAATAGTATTTTTTTTATACAGCATGTGAACAGTGAAGTTGCACATATGCAACCTCACTCTAGCGGAGTAGGAAAAAAATTTGGGTTTAGCAACTAGGATGAAGCTTGTTTTTAAGGAATTAGGTTGTAAAATAACAATTGGGGGTGTAATGCTAGTGCTCTGAAAGCTGAGGCTGACTCAAATCCCAAATGACTTGTAAAGATAGATAGACCGTACCCCTTGTCTATGACAAGGACCTCGAAGGCACACTATTATTCTTGAATAGTTGATGCTCCTCCATTTCATTTTCATTAACGGTATTCCTGAGCTATATAGAAGAACAATTCCCCCTAAAAGTAACCCCATTTTATGTTCTTTGTTGCTTTATAATTGATAATTGATGGGAGAGTTCATAAAATTATAAATACTCAGCATGTGCCATTTATAAAACCTAAGGCTCTAAGCAAAGAATAATATAAGTACACAGTTGGGGACTGTTTTGGTTGCCAATTTGCAGGCAATAGCACATCCACGCAGCCCAATTGGGTTCTGCTTTATTCTGTCATCAAGTCTGAGTAAAGATGGAGAATATTGATATGCGGATCTTGATCCCAAGAGAATGTGTTTGTACCTTTGATGATCCTTATTCTTTTTTCGCTTATTTAAACATGTGTCTCTTATATTAGTATAAAAGCAACAGGTGCATGCTATATATGCCAATCCCGTTCACATTACACGATTGAGATCAAGTGCAGTACTCTTCATGTGTAACTGCACTCAATGACTTAGATTGAGAGTAAAGAAAAATAACTTTCAATCTCAACCATTGAATAAAAAATATTTTAAAAAAGTAAAAAGTAAAAAAAAAAAAAAAAAAGTAAAAACTGAAATGGTAAAAGCTTTTTGTGAGAGGGAAATAGGGTAATTGCATCGAATCCTAATCACACACTGCAATTTTCTTTGTTTTCGATAACTAATAGAATAACAGGAAAAAAAAATTAATGATTAAAAGATTAAAACTCAAACTCTTTTTTCCTTAAACTTTCAAACAATTTATGTATAAGGAAATGTTAATTCATCTACAAAACCCTTGCCATTTAAAGGGTTAAAAGATTATTTTTTGTTTCATGTTTCATACGGTTTGGAAACATTGATTAAAGACCATGACACGCACTTTACATTTGACAAAAAAGGTTCATAATCCATAAATAAATAATTTCAAAAAAAAAAAAAAAAAAGGTTCATAGGCGTGGAGTTTTTGATTTATATAATAGGAAGAGCAACTAAGCCAAACCCATGGGCCATAGTTACCAGCCCAGAGATAAAAGAGCCTAAGCCCACAGTGTATAGGTGAGGTGAGTCCGTATGGCTCATTTTCCCACTCCTTGAAGACGGTAGCAAATAGCAATCCTTGAAGGTTGGAGTCTGAAGCTCCTATTCGTGGGCCATAGGCTCACCAACTCGCAAAGATTATCGCACTTGTAGAGTTGGGTTACTACTCCAAATCACATTGGGGCATAAGTAACAATTGGCCCATGGGACACTGTTATTGTATCCACTGCAAAATAAAATGCCTCTCTCTCACACAATTTTTTTTTTTTTTTATAATAATTCATTAGTTAAAATAGGAGACTTAATACAAAAATTTTAAGTAATGTATTCTCTTATATTTAAATATCAATTAAATAATATATATTTAAATATCTAAATAACATTCCATTTTACTAAAATTTCTTGCTCTCACTTTTTTTTTTAGTTGCAAAATTACTAATTAAAATTTAGCTAAAATCTCCTTTTTAATTGATAATATAGTTAATCCTCTCAATCTTTTTTGTGACCTTTGATTTCAAGTGGAAAATAAATTTAGATGTAAGAGAGAAAATGAGTACTTTGATAGTGATTATTATCAAGAAATACTTTAGAGAAAAGAAAAGGTATATGTAATTTGATGGTGGCTAATTGCAAGAGTTATCTTTCGAAATAGATTGCGAGAAGGGATATTTGATAGGAAAATAGAAATAGTTTTTTTCTTAAAAGATTCTATCGGATATGGGTCTCTTCAATTTTTAGCTAGACATTGACACTTCACCACAAAAAAAAATAGTTATATTATTTTATTTTAACATATGAGGTCTTCTTTTATTTAAGGCCTTAGACAACTGCTTCAATTGTCAAAGGTTAGAGTAGGACATGTCAATCTATTTAGGTATTCAAATCAATCCCAAGTCAACATATTATTCACTTGTTAAATTATTGTGTTTAGATTGTCAATTAAAAATTTCATCAAGCTTCCTCTAATTAACAGTCATTTTATTCCCAAAAAAAAAAAAAGGCATGCAGTAATAGTTAATTACAAATTTCATCAAGCTTCTTCTAATTGACAGTGGTTTCACATAGTAATAGTTAATAATTTTTCAAACAAAATTTTTTTATGGGAAAATGATAGATGGTAACACTACTTAGTTACACAGTGTTACACTACTTAGTTTCAACAATTAACAAGCTAAGCACACTCAATTAGTTATATTTTTTTAATTTTATGTTTTCAATGGTTCGTTTGTTAATGACTTAATGCTAGTACATAACAAGCTAAACAAACTCAAATAGTGAGCATGGTAAAGATGTAAAAGCCTGCTTGTTAACTTATCTTTAACAATAAATTCAATGCATTGGATGCTAATTATTTTCCCTTTTCTTTATGGAAACATTGAAAGCTGTACAGCCTAGCGAGACTGAATTGAGTACAGAAGCAGGTCGGAAAATGTTTTTTATATTTGATTAGTTCTGCTTCACCTTGGTCACTTTGCCCCTGCATATATATGTCTACACACACAGCTAATAAAAGTTTAGCAAATTCTTTGAATTACCCACGATACTCGGCTCTTCTTCTTTCTTTTTTTTTTTTTCCATATATATATGTGCATGCTACATTTATTTATTTTCTTTCGAAAGGTAATACATTTTTTTTTTATTGTTAAGTTTTATATATATATTAATCTTGGGTCTGTAACTTACGTACAGACTACAGTCCCATAATCCCCATATAATATTTCCTGATTTTCTTAGAAATTGGTCAAGGCAATGTATATTTTAATTTTTGCAACTCATCATTTGTACTGAACTGTGTGACCATTTGCTTAATCCTGTACATTAGTAACATGGTTCATATCACGGTTGTTCTATTATTATTTTTTATTATTGCTTTATCCGACCAGTGTCATCTACCCAATTCTGAATATATCGTCTTCTTTATTTTTTTTTTAAATTGCTTGTCGGACCATTGTCCGGTGGGGTAATGATCTACAGTAGCCTAGTTTTGCGTGGGTGGTCTTTAGGCATATGAAATTTCTAACACAGCTGGCGCTCTCCATAATTTAAGCAGCCTCCCCTGCCTCCATAACATGAATAATAATTTGGCCAAAATAATACCCATTATTTTGGAGTCACTGTTCATTTGATTTATGTTATTTTTTATTTGTAGCTAATTTGGTCTTTACCATCAAATCATAGTTTTTCTTGCTTTTTTTGCACTTTCTTGACAAAAAACTCAAAAACAAAAATTAAATTTACTAATCTCCAGTCTCTGTGGACACATTCATCTTAGTTTTCTTTTATTTATTTATTTATTATTATTTGGTAATAAACAAATAGAATTGAAGGAGCTCAAAACAGAGCAACATCAGATGTCTCAGAACAAAGCCTATTAGCATACAAATCACTGAGAATCAAATTCCAAAACAGATAAATGTCAAAAGGGGGAAATTGAAAGACTATAAGATCCAAATGCTTGTCAATCTTTTTGATTAGAGAAGATATAAAATTAAAATATTAAAAAGTTACTCTTTTACATAAGATATTGTACGGAATCTATGTACATAATAAAGTAATGTAAATAGTTGGTCCAAATAAAAACTAATAAAAATTTGTCAACTTAAATATGTGAAAATTATTATGTCTATAGAATTACTTTTATTATTGTTGTTGTTGTTGTTGTTATGAGAAACAGTATTATTTTAATTTAAATTACCAGTAAGACATTGGGATTTTTTTTTTTTTTTTTGGGTTTTTACCTTAAGATGGTAATCTAAGCATGCGGCCAAACTAATAGGAATCTGTTTCCTTTCTTTCTTTCTTTTTCGTTTTTTGAAATGAATAGGTATCTGTTTCTTAATAACTTATTTTTTTGAACTTTTTGAATTGGGAGATTCGAAAAGGTTGTAAACTAAAAAAGATATAAAAAGAAAAAGAGTTGTATTTTAAATAAATGTGATTCTAAACTATTGAAATAAATGGACATTCGAATTCAAGTATTCCATTTTCGTTTATCATGCAGAAATTTTGTGCCTTGAATTATAGCCTGGGGACAAAGGCTAAGAAGCATGGACATGGGACACGGAACATGGTAACACAAAAATTCTAAAAACTATTAGGACTCAACAGTCAAATAATTAATAAATACTCGTATATATTTTGAAACATCTTTTATGTTTATTCTAAGTTTAGAAATAAATAAAATCCATGAATAAATTGATATTTTAAATTGAAAATATATCTAAAATTAATCTGAAAATATGAATAAATTCTACTATACAATTTTGTAGATTGATTGAAATTTTGTAGCACTAAAGCCTAATTGATATTTTAAATTGTGTTTGATGAAAAAAAAAAATGGCACCTTCTTCTCACTTCCATGCTGAGACCATGTCTAAAACAAAATTTAAAAAATTTAAAAATCATTGGATACCACGCGTACACGCAGGCAACCATAAATTACACGAGTTAACATCCAACACGTGTTCGACATGGACATTCTGTGTCTGTGCTTCCAAAAACAAAGGTTGAGAAGCACTCAAGCACCAATGCCTAAACCATAATTGCACATTCATGGTACCATGCCCCATATATGTAACTCAAAATCTTGAGTAGGACTTCAGTTGGCCCATGCAGATTCATTCCAACAAAGGTTTGTTAAGGACTAAGGACTTAGAGTTGATTGGGCTTGAACATTTCCTCATTGTGTCAAATGTTGATGAGTTCCATTTATATGTTACAAACTCTTCCTATAACTATTGTAAAATATAATCCATTCATTAAAAAAAAAATAGTAGTATAAAATATAAGCAGTTTTTATAATACTTTTATAACAAACCATAGATGATAAATTGTTATTGATTTTAATTTGAACTCGCATTGAAATTACTTTTTTGTGCATTAGCAGCAGCCAGTAATAATTTATGGCTTAGAATTTGTTGTGAAAATGTTATGTATAAAACATTTCTCATAAAATATGCTTCAACACTCTAGATTTCCCACAGCCATTTGTTGTTTTTATGTTTTATTTTTTTATTAAAAACGTTAAATATTAACATTGATATACCATGTTGAAAATGTTAAAATAGATGCAAAAGCATAAAATAGAAAACACAAGAACACGAGCGTTACAAGGTTGCCCTATATCCACGAAAGAAACCCTTAAAGACTGCATCTTTAATATATGAGAGTAGTACAAATCCTGTATTACTATTAATTATAATATGAGTATATATAATAGGCTAAACCCTAAACTAATAAACTTTTAATACAAGTAGAAGACCTAGCTTGCACACAAGTAGAATTAGACTTAGGCCTATGGTAACTAATGGGCTCATATATCTCTAAGGATAAATAAAAAATATATATTTTAATAAAATAAAATAAAATAAAAACCTTGAAATTTATGCTTTAATTAGTCATTTGTTGTCCAATGAAAAATGACGCTGGTAATCATTCTTTTTTGGCTAGCAAAACGTTTCATGGAATTTTTCTTGCTACAAATGTGAGAGTCAGACTGAGAGATCACGTTTAGGTCGACCATATTCATGTGAACACAAAGGTCAAACTAGGAAATCGCTAAGACAGTAAGACTAAGTCTTTTTGGTGAAAATTGCTAAAGACTAATAAGTCACCTGCAATGTAAGAGTCATTACTGGAAATCTTTAATAACTGGGTGCACTGCACGGTGAGTATACTCCGAATTGGACAGGGGTCGAGTTTTCCCTGAAAATGTTAATTTGTCTAAAACAGGAAAACTATTAGTTATCTTGTGTGTTGAAAATTCATTCCTTTAAGCTTTGGCATTCATTCGATTGGGACAACAGTGGTGATTTATGCCTCAATTTCCAAGTCAAAGAAAACGTTTTAAGTTGTCTGTGTTGTCTTGTCTAGTTATATTTAATAATCTGTGTGTTCTATGGTTGTTGTTTGATACCTTCAGATGTTGATGTAAGACACATGATCTAATCACACATTTATATGGATGAGACCATCAAATCCATAGGTGAAAATGATGTCCGATTTTGCTTTTATCATGCATGATTTGGCTTTAACTTTACCATGTGCAATTCATCCTTGGAGGTGAAGTCATGATTAAGCTTATAATGATTATATTTATAATGAACTCTTTTTACCTAAGAATAACATTTCCAAACACATATATAGAAAGGGTGAACAACTTATCTATGTGCCTAAGTTTTGCATCATCTTGAAATGTTCAATTAATGGATCATATTCATGACTCAGCAGCAAGTTTTGCATCATCAGTGAACGGATCATGACTCAGCAGCAAGTTTTGCATCATCAGTGAACGGATCATGACTCAGCAGCCAAAGAACAAGTGCATACTAGTTAAGGCCTTATTTTTGTGTCCAATTACATGTATTGTATTTGTAACCAATTTCTTTGAGTGCACGCCTGTGTTCGTTTTTTCATTAGCAAAAGAACTTTTGTAAACTTAAAAATACTCATTTTGATCGAATATTTTCTTTTGGCTAAATTTGGGGCCAGAAAAAAGAGAATTAGAGATACAGTAAAAATTTACAAGATCTTCTTTAAAGATTTAGCCCTATTCAATTCGTCTAGTTATTAAATCACACAGTGCATGGTTGTTCCCAGCAAAGATAGTTTTTCTAGATCCCATTAGCTTAAGAAACAGGAAGATAGTGTCCTTCCACCGAATAAACATACTGAGTTACACTTGTAAAATCTATATTTTCGAATAACTTTGCCAAAAAGAAAAAGGAATATGAGAAAGATAAAGAGGCCACTAGGATCACTGGGCCACCCTTGATGCCATGGAGCAGATCTAATTCAGAGGGAAAATAAAAACCAAAATAATTACAGCACAGTTTTCAAAATTCGTCGCTCTTTTATTTTTTATTTTTACTTTTGATAATCCATCAATCATCATTAGAAGGATGACAAATTAGGGACGAGGCAGAAATTTTTTTATTTATTTTTCAATAAATGGAAGAAACCAAGAAATGGATAAGATCCATTAAGGTAAAAGGTTGAGTCATTATGTAGCGTATATTGAACTTCAACTATTTTACTCGTATTGTTTAAAGTTGAACTTTCATCACAAATAATATTAAAACTAAAGCAAGAATAAATTGTTTAAAGTTGAACTTTCATCACAAATAATATTAAAACTAAAGCAAGAATAAATTGTTTCAATTATTGGGATTGAAAAGTTTTCTACGACCCTCATGGATTTGTTTACAATTTGAATCAAATAGTGAGTTGCTTATTGATGTTTGAGGCCATATATGTAAAAATATTTTTTTTTACAAGATACAAATATTGAGTCCTTTATGAATGATGCATTCCTTTTTCTTTTTTCTTTTTTCCTTTTTATTTATTTATATATTTCAATAGTTATGGGTGTGGGAATTTAAATCGTGGACATTAAAAATACTAAAGGTATTAGTTGAATTACAACACTACTTGACATTACATTTAATTTAATTAATTTAACTGAATACTTTTGGGTGGGCTTAGTTAAAATATTATTTAATGAGTTCTTTTCACGCCACTTTACTCTTTTATCTAATTATTTAGCACCAAAGAAAAAAAAATTCTATGTTGAATTATCATATTTATTATATAGTTTATAGCCAATAATTACAATTTTATTCAATATTTTTTTATTATATATGAATTTTAACAAGTCGATCATCAGATTACGTTTTATATCCTCCATACTTGTGAAATTTCCAGAAAATCTCAATATCATCAATTAAATTTTTAAATTTTCATTCTTTGTAGTCTAGATCTAAAATTATACATAAAAAGAAATGTATGCATTAAATAGTAAATAAAATTCGATTAGCTCAAAATTTGATATGCACCTTAAAAACATTAAAAAAATATATGAAATTTAATGGTTAAATTTTTAAAAATAAAACTGGATAGGACCCCTGAACAGTGCTTTCTCAGCTACCGCCACTCGCATAAGGCTAAAAGTGGGGTGATGGGACATGTACTCAAGTGGGTGCCTGGATGACGAACAAATGGACGGAGGAGATGTAAGAAGGCAATGCTATATAAGGGAAGGGTACCTCTGATAGAGGGGATCGAAAAACAGGAGAGAGAAAGGGTACCTTACATGGTTGTAGCTCCAGCAATTGTAACCCTTGATTATCAATGAACAACTTCTCTTCGGACAGAGTACTCATTAGTCCGAGAGCACATTAATTCAACTTCTCTCATTGGTGTTGCTGTTTAATACTGTAATTTTCATTATTTGCCTAGCCCTTTCGCCACATCTCTACAAAATTTATTGTTTTGGCTCAGAGGGTTCCAAATCCATACCTCCTTGGGCTTGGGCCGCAAAAACTGACCCTACAGTTAGCGCCGTCTGTGGGAAAGAGCTTGTGCAAGAGTGAAAACAACAGTTGATGATGGCGGGACAAGGTGAACAGCAAGCAGAATCCAGGGCATCCCAACACATGGACCATTTCGCCAACCTGGAGGGAAGGCAAAATCGTGAGGGTAGCGTACACACAGTGCGCCTTAGCCAGGGCCAATCGCAGAGCGGAAGTCACATGTCCCATGCAAAGGAGAACCGCGACTTGCAACTGGAAATAGAAAAACTAAAGAGAGAGCTGCGCCATGCAAAGAGGAAACGGGCTTCCTCGTATTCTGAGGATGATCTTGATGATGAGCGAGATGTCTCTTATCAGCACAAATCCAAAACACCAGCCAGCGAGTCCTACACTTGTGAGGAGGAATCCCATCGTAAGAGACAACGTAGAAGTCCATCACACGAGGACATGGAGAACGATGCCATGAACAGGGCTTTGAACCAGATATCTGAGTCGCCTTTCACGCGCAGGATAGAGGGGGCTAGACTCCCTCGGCGTTTTAACCAACCAACGTTCACCATCTATAATGGTAAGACTGACCCCGTGGAGCATGTGAGTCATTTTAACCAAAGGATGGCTGTCTACGCCAGAGACGAAGCCCTGATGTGCAAGGTTTTCCCTTCCAGTCTAGGGCCTGTGGCCATGAGGTGGTTTGACGGTTTGAAGGCAGGCTCCATCAACTCCTTCAAAGAACTCACTCAGGCATTCGGTTCCCGTTTTGTTACATGCCGAAGAGCGGTCAGACCTGTTTCTTCCCTGCTATCCTTATTCATGCGGGAAGGTGAATCCTTGAAGGCATACTCAGATAGGTACTGGGAAATGTTCAATGAGGTGGAAGGTAACAATGATGCAATGGCCCTCAGCACATTCAAGCTCGGCCTCCCTACTGATCACGGTTTGAGGGCGTCTCTATCTGGCAAACCGGTTGCAAACGTGCGTCAGTTAATGGACCGCATAGAGAAGTATAAGAGGGTTGAAGAAGATCAGCAGCAGGGCAAGGGAAAAGACAAGGTTATCTCTCAGGAGAGGAGGGATTCGCGGTCGGACCGCTACAATTACAATANAAAATTTATCATAATAAAATTTATAAAATAATTTTTTTTCTATAAAATTACTTGTTTTTAATTTTTTGTGTTAAAATATGGGCATTTTTTTGCCTTAATAGCAGATATTAATATAAAATAAATTTTTTTATAGGATAAAATAGTTGATATAAATGTGTGTGAAAGGAAATTTGTGTTTCCGGGAAGGATTAAACAAAATAAAGTTTAAACGGCGCATTCGTACAGAATAATACGAAATGGCTCAAATACCAAAGATGAAAACATCAAACTGGGCTCCACATTGCCACCACGCCTATGTCTAGCAGGTAGGGAAAGTGAGAGAGACCACAAACCTACTCCGTATCTAAGTGATTGCCAACTATAACCAAAATAAATACTTGGTCCAAAGCTTACAACATCAATTAATCACCAATGCGATGAACTCTAGCAAATCATATCTGCAGAAGTGACACGTACTCCAAAGATATTCACAATCAGCATGATCATGTTTTACATTTTCGTATAAGATATTTATTCTTTTAACGTGATGTGAAAGATTATAAATGTGATAATGTTTACACTTTCCGTATATGATATTTACATTTTTAACGTGATTTGAAAGAGTATAAACGTGACACGAAAGCGTCTCAAATATTATTAGATGTGAAATAATTATTGACGCTGGTAATGATAAATATAACAAGAAGACTCAAATAAGAGGGAATCCAATTAATAATATATAAGAAAGTCATTGGCACAAATAGATATTTGGTCCTCCTTAATCTTCTTCATTTTATTTAATTTGTGTGTTTCTTTATTTGGTCAGTCCACTGGAAACCCGGAAAACTACCAACTAGAAATTAAGTAAATTATCCCCAAAATTTATAATAAATGTGTTCTCACTTGTCACTCACCTAATCTAAACTACTCGAAAGTACTGTTACGGCGAAAGCTCCGCCCTGGCTTGGTAGAAATCTTAAATTATTTTGGGCTCTTGTTAGCCTTAAGCCTATAGCTGCCTGACCTATATTTAAAAAAAGAAAAAGAAAAAGAAAGTACAATAGAAGTTGTCCATGTGGTCTGGTGGAGTAAGTAGATCACGCAGTTTGTGTACGCGCACTCTAACAAATCCTTCTTTTCAAAATGCAGTTTAGGAAAGTTACCAATTAACACTATAAGAAAGTATAAAGAGAGCGAGAATTGATTAAATTTTCAGGAACTATATTTAATTAAAGGATTAAGGGACTTCAAAATCGAAAGTAGGATGCTCCCAATAATTATCATTGAAAGTTGCAACCATTTCAAAGAGAAGAATTGCACAAATCCCTACATCCAATCATGTACAATTCTCCATATACCCCCATCATCCAAGTCAGAAGAACGATCCAGAAGTAGAAAAAAAAAAAAAAAAAAAAAAAAAACCTGAATCCCAATTCCCACCCAAGTCACTGTACTTATCCCACTCTATAAATTTTAACATAAAAGAATGGGAAAGTATAAAATACTACCAAACACCATATTTTTATATATCTCTTGGCCTCACATGCAATTCCATGCATCCAGCATTAATTTTAATTTCTTGGTGTGAATGAATCACAAATCACATGCTTCTAGCCATCATTTCTTGGAATCTCCTATAGGATTCCTGCTTCTCCAACTTGAACTTTTCGTGGCAGCTTGCAATGAACATCTCAGCTAGCTTATCAATCTCATTGATATCAGTCTCAGTCTTTGAATTTGAATTGTCATGAACCTTTTCTTCAAGCCATTGGAGGTACCCAGAAAGCTGTGACTCTCCACAATCCTCACCTGCTTGGTCCGTTGAAAGCATAGAATTCCACGTGGAGTCATAGTACAAATGGGTCTCATCTAAAACAGGAGCTGGTACAGGAACCACATGGGAAGAGCACCAATTATAGTGTAACCTAAATGACCCAAAGAATAACTTGTTCTTGCTCTTGTTGGACTTGTTGTGGGGGTATAAGAAGTTGATGGGTTGGATTTCCTTAACAATCTCAATGACAATAGATTTGGCCTTGGAGAGAGCTCGAAAGGCGCGGCACACGTGTGAAAATATGAGAGTGTGAATTAGGGTTTTGATCTTGTTGAAGCTTAGAGTAGAATATGGTGGTTTCATTGAGAAAACTTGAAGAGGGTTGAGAGTTTTGGGATTGGATGGGCTAAACATTTTTGGGTGTGTGTGTGGTGTGTGAAAAACTGTAGACTTATAGTAAGGGTGAGTCTTGTTGAAATGGATATATAAAGAGCTTTGATTACCACTTTTACCCCTGGACTTTCTGTTTTTTTCTTATTATAAGGACAATCAACTAACTTTTTTTTGGATTTTGGGGGTGTGGTCTTTTTCATTGTCGGGATGTGCTGTGCAGGACTTAAAATGTGAAAGATATTCAAACTTCAATTAAAAGGTCATATTGTTATTATATGAGACCCGCTAAGATTTTTTGAACTTTGTGGCAATCATGTTATTTGGAAAGGTACAACAAGGTTGTTTTGGGAATTAAAATTAGTGAGGTGAAGTCTATGGGATATGTAGTCTGGCTCCAATACCAGCGGATTATTATATCTTATTATTAATTATTGACCCGTAAACGGCGATTAAGGCTTAATCTTCGACAAAATTACAAGCCCAAGGAATACTAAAATGGTAACTAGATAGAATATATGATTATTAATTTCTAGCTTATATTTTCTGGATCGAGCACTATGCCAAATTTCATTAATTATCCAGGCGTTTTGGTATATAAACTTATCTTAATGTCTAATCAATCCAAAACCCAAGAAGTTTGGTCAGAATTTGCTTCTAGACGAATCTCAATAAAAATGAAAACACCAAATCATGATCATATCTTAGGTAGTCATGTGGTTTTGTTTGCTGCAATTTTTTAAGTACAAATGTATTCTCGATTTCATTTAATTAAGTACCATATATACGAAGATTTTTAAAGTTCAACTAACTTTAACTTCCAAATTACCAAAGTAGGGCTTCTTGCAAACTTTAGTAAAGAAGTGTTGAGTCATTGACCACTTGTATAAGGTAAATTATTGAATATTCCAGGAGTATTATAATTGCATATTCTCCTCTCTTACTATAAATTTAATTAGTGGGACCAATAACTATATGAGAGGGGAAGTATGTATTTATGGTACTCCAAGAGTACATAATAATTACCCCTTGTATAATATGGAAAACCAAATTAAAGATGATACAGAAGAAATATATTCAAGGAAGCTAGAAAGATAAAAATTAGTCATAATCCTTGCTAATTCAACTCTATCCTCCAAATATTTTAAAAGATGCTACAAATAAAACAAAAATAGTGGGTTGGTTGTAGACTTTGGTTAAAAACGCATTGACTAATCGAATGGCAAAGAAAAATAATGGCAACATATACACAAATAACATAAATAATTGAAGAGACTTAAACATGATTGGTATGGCATTTTTCCCAGGAAATTCCTAACTCTTTCCCACCTTTAAGATATATGTGTTCGTCATGCTCATACGTACTATAGCTTTGTTTTCCCTTCAAACTTGGGACTAATTAAAGTGACACATATGGCAATACTTGCGCTCCTTAACTTGTATTTCAATAACAAATGCAAGTTGCTTGGTTGTGATAAAATTGAATAATGTTTTCTATGTTTTGTTGGTAGTGATTTGGGTGCGGCTTAGCTCTTGGAAATTAAATTGTGCCGAATGAATTTTCGGGGATTGATTATCCATTTCCCGTAGCAATCATATGATTTTATAGAAAAAAAATTATTTTATAAATTTTATTATGATAAATTTTCACTAATTTCATTTGATCCTATCTCTAACTTCATTTTTTATTTATTAATAATAACTTATTATATCAGTAGTTTGTAAAAAAAAAATTATAAAAAAATTTGTATGTTTAGCATTTTCTAAAAGGCAATATGAAAAAAAATTATTATAGAGTATAAAATTAAAAACCCTTCTTAGTAATAATTTTTTTTATTCATTTTTTTTTTCTTGCATAATAAAAAAAATATTAAGTTAATGATAACACTTAAAAACCCATCTGTTACCCAAAGAAAATCTCAAAAAAGTCGGTACCAAGTTATGTAATCAATGAATAATGATTGGAGGTTTCGAGAAACTCACCAAGTAATTTTAGAGTTTACTTTAGGGACACTTTGTCACATATTGATCAATTGTCAATTTGTAAATAGATTACATTACTTACACATAAAACCGAGTGACCAAAAATAATTTTTTCATCACTTCACGCGTGTGTAAATTATCACAAGGTGTAACAAAGTCAGTAATACTATAGACTTTTTTGACCAAGTTATCTACCTTATCCAATACGTTACTCTGATTAAATTTCCGTAAAATATTGAGGACTCCACCTACTTCCAGTTGTGTCAAGGTGTATAAGGTGCAGTAGAAAGCTCAGTAACCAAGCATATGATTAATTGCTTCCACAGAAGAATTGTATTAAAATTGGAAAGAAGAAAGTGAGGTAAAAAGCTTATTTTCAGACTGGCACATCTCACATATATTTTAAGTCATCCAAAATGTGGCCGACTTAAAATATACGTATTGTGCAAAGTCACAGCAAAGCGACAGCATCCCTATCCTTCTTCCAAAGGAAAAACGTTTAGAAATCAAATATAAAAAGAAAAAGACCAAAACGTTATGGGTTCTAGTCTTAAGGACATTCTAGCCTTTTGCCCCTAATTGTTTTTTTATTTAGCAATTTGCCCTAATTTCGAAACTATATAGGGATATGCCCCTGTTTCAATACTCGATTACCCTAAAATCGAGTTTCAATGAAATACTCGATTTGTAGAAAATCGAGTTATGCTCAATCAAACTTTAAAAACAAAAAAAAAAACAAAAAAATTTGCATGTAACTCGAGCTTAGGGAAATCGAGTTCCATGCAAAAAATTTTTACAAGTGTGATTGCCCAATATTCAGGGAGACCTATAGCGGCGTTTTTAAGCCCTATAGTGACGTTTTTAAGCCATATAGTGGCGTTTTTCTGGAAAATTTTTTTATACCAGGTTTCAGTGGCTCTATAGCGGCGTTTTTTAATCCCTATAGTGGCATTTTTCTGGAAAATTTTTTTATACCAGGTTTTAGTGGCCCTATAGCGGCGTTTTTTATCCCTATAGTGACATTTTTAAGCCCTATAGTGACATTTTGGAACTCGATTTCCATTTACTCGAGTTTCATGATTTTTTTTTTTTTTTTTTTTTTTTTTTTTTTTTTTTTTTTTTTTTTAAGTTTGATCGAGCATAACTCGATTTTAAACCAATCGAGTACTTTAAGTAACTCAATTTTAGGTTTATCGAGTATCGAAACAGGGGCACGCACCTATATAGTTTCGAAACAAGGGCATTTTGCCAATTAAAAAAATAAAAGAGGATAAAATGCCAGAATGTCCCTAGTCTTAATACAGTATATTAAGCAATTTTTATAAAATGGAAAATCTTGATGAATCTCATGCAAAGAAGAAGCACATGGACTTGATGAAACGTTAATGATGTCACATGCATCCCAATGCACGTAGGTACAACGGCACAAATAGTTGAGTACCGTATCGTATGATCATTATCATCGATTTTCACTTACTACACTATACTAAATTAGGAATTAGGATCTCGCTTTCTGTGCTTAATAAGTTACCTTTTTTTCATTAGTTGTGAAATAGGAATTATAGGTAATATTGTTTTAGTAACATTATTTGTATTTTTTTTAAATATATATGAGTGAAAATGCGTGTAATATTATTTAAAAACTGAACACATGTGTTTAAACACATGTATCAAATGGTCCCAAATTTTCCAGGGATTTTTTTTTTTTTTTTTTATGGAAATTTTCCAGGGTTCAATTCCAAGAAGCTGTAGTTTTCTAATACATAGCAAAATTAACAGTTGATGCTGCTGGTATAGGACCTAATTTTTTTTTTTTTTTTTTGATAAGGGTATAGGACCTAATTAGTATAATTAAGTTGCAGAATACAGTGTGATCACGGATGCAAATTTGGTTCACCCAATTAATGTAATGTAACATCAATCATCCCAAAAATTAAAATTAAAAAAAAAAAAAATGTAACATCTGCTCATTGCTTGATGACGACGTAAATTGAAAAATTGCTGAAGCTTGTGGATGAGATAGCTAGCGAAAATTATATCTTGTCTGCATATATGTCAGGTCACTCATACACTGACAAGTCCCACACTTATAACCGGCATATATGCCGAGTCTCCCGCACATGGACAGGCCCCACACACTGTAGGACCTGTCAATGTGTGAGTGACCCTGCCAAGTACACTACGGATCCATATCCCGTGCAATACCCTAGGTATTGCACGGTGTGCAATACCTCTTTTCAGACGCAGGGGAGAGAGAGAGAGAGAAAATTTTGATTTTAGCTTGGGTTTAGTCAGACTTACCAAAACAGTGGGCGGGCTGAATTGATTTTTTAAGGGTAAAGTAGTATTTTTGTTAATTGGTGAGGTGTCAATGTTTTAAGCCATTAGATTAAATTTACGGCTGAGAAAAGAGGTATTGCACACCATGCAATACCATAGGTATTGCACGGGATATAGATCCACTACACCATATACTAGATCGGTAGCTAGAGCCTAGAGGCTAAGACTAGTCAAGCAAACTTTTGAGTCCGTAGGAGTACTAAAAAAAAAAAAAAAAAAAAGGTGGGCCTTGAAGCATAATTAAGAACTTGATGCTTCCTTTATATCTCTTTTTTTGTTTTTCTTTCTTTCTTTTTTCCAAAACTTCTTTAGCTGCTTTTGTTTGAGAGAGAGAGAGAGAGAGAGAGAGACCAGCAGAACCATATTGGTTCCTTTGTTCTCCTTGTTTCCTTATTTATGGACTGCCTTTACATAAAAGTGAATACCTGGAACTTCTTGGAATTTTATTTTGAGAAATGACTATTACACGCAAATCAATTTTTACGCTGAAATAGTGACTTTACCAATCTTTTATTTATTTGTCCATTTATCGTTGTTCACTAGAATTTTATTCTTATATTAGAGTAAGTCAGGGAATTGAACCATAAGTGATACTTGCAAACAACTTGTCTCGTGCCACGGCACCATTTGGACGAATTGGTACCTCCTCAGGCTTTAAGCATTAATTGGTTGGAGGTGGAAAAGTGCGAAAATAAAAAATTGTCGGCTGAGGGATAGGAAAAAAAAAAATTCCATCTTATGTGTTTGGTTGGGGCATAGTTGTCAAATCGTGAATCGATTTTTTATTTTTCTGTATCGTGTATTGTATCGAATCGTGTATCGTAAAATACACAAACACCTAATAAAATTATAAAATAATTATAGATATACATATATAAAAAGAATATTCATTATAAATTCAAAATATATTCAACTAATGACCAATTTAATCATTACTTATGTAATAAAATTTAACAAAGCTAACTAAATAAATCAAATTAACTTATGTTTATAACATGCACATTCAAATTGATTAAACTCAGAATTAATACATGATATATGAACCAAAATAATAATATCTTTTCATCGTATTGGCTAATCAACTCCATTTAAGTCAATATTATCATTATGTTCAGCATCTTGCAAAATTATTTTTTCATAGACATTTTCTTTATCATTATCAACATTTACTTTTTTTCATTGTAATATTTTTTTCTTGGCATTCTAGCTTTTTAGACTCAAAATAATAATAACAAAATAAAAAATAATTATATTTTCATTTAATACATTATTAATAGCATAGAAAATAAATTTGCACATATGAAAGCAAGTGTNTTTGGTTGGGAGGGAAAAGGAGGAGAGAAAATGGTGGGGCCTGAGTGTTTTCTCCCCGAGCTCACCATTTTATTGTCTCCTTAAATTGGGGAGAAGATGGTGGATGAAGAGTAGTGGCAACTTCAAGATTTCTTTTCAGGTGGTCATTAAAAAATTTAAATTAAACAAAATTTAATACAAAATAAGAACTTGAATATATCGAGTCATCGACAAAAAAAATAATACACAAATAAATGACATTTTACTATTTCCTTCTACAAGTTTTCATATGTTGATATTGTTATGAGTTTTCATTATCTATTGTCAATGTGGGTAGGTGTAATAATTTTATTTTGTAAAATTTGTATAACATTTTGTAATTTTATGCAATTGTCATTATCTATTTGTTAATATTTTTATAAAAAAAATTTAAGATAAAACTCAACCAAAGAGCATTGCATTAATTATTGACTCAAAGAGCCACACCGATCTATACATATATAAATACTAAATAGTACACTGTGTGTCCACTTAACCAATCAAATGTTTGAAGATTCACTAATTTCACTTTTTTTTTAATAAATAACTTTATAACAAAATTTTATTATAACATGATTACAATACACAAATATAACAAAACCTCTATATTTCCTAATTATTTAATTATATAAAGTTATATGATATTTATACTATACACACACACATTCACATAAATAACATTATAACAAAAATAAATAAATAAATAATACATGCAATCAGTATCAAACACACATTCACACAAATAATATATAAATTTATAATAAAAAGAGATATTCATATACTTACAATCCACAAACACTCACTATTTACTCTTGAAGTTAGAGATACCAATAGTCAGATAGAGAAAAGAGATTCATGAGACAAAGATATATGATTTATATTATTGGTTGGTTTTGGGATGGACTGATTTGTATTGTTATTTGTGGGCTGAATTGATCTATGTTAGAGTGTGCAAGACTTAAGTTAGGGTCTGAAAAAATATTTTTAAAGGTAAATTAAACTAATAAAATAATATTTTATACACATTCAATTTTCTAATCAAGTCAGGGGGTTCAAATAAACCCCTGTAGCATTAGTAATGTTGCCCTTGATGAAGAGGGGCTTAGATGAGAATTTAACTATCTACCCCTGCCCTTCCTCCACATAAGGTTTATTTTAATTTTTTTATTTTGGCTTATAAACTATTAAATTTTTTTTAATGTAATGGGAGCTTTAAAGTAAATTTATACAAATTACATTTTTTATTTTTTTCATTTTTCTTCTAAGTTAAACAAAATAATTTTTCATCTATCTACCCCCAACCATAGTTGTTAGTATCGTACGATACGTAATACGTATCGTATCGTGTACAAAAAGTTTTGTATCATAAGGGCGTATTGTAAGTGCTCATGAATCGTTCAATACATAGATGTGTATCGTATTGGTGAATCGTATGTATCATACGATATATAGACATGTGGGTTTAAAATGGGTTGTTTTGTTAAAATTTGTGGTTTTATTTGATTTAAACAAGTTGTTAGACTTTTTTAACACAAAATTATTGGGAAATTTAATTGAGTCTAATGAAATAACAAGTCCATGAGTTTTTTTTTTCATCCATTCTCTTTCTCCTACAAAATTTAGACTATACTCATAACACTTGCTTTCATATGTGCAAATTTATTTTCTATGCTATTAATAATGTATTAAATGAAAATATAATATTTTTTATTTTGTTATTATTATTTTGAGTCTAAAAAGCTAGAATGCCAAGAAAAAAATATTACAATGAAAAAAAGTAAATGTTGATAATGATAAAGAAAATGTCTATGAAAAAATAATTTTGCAAGATGCTGAACATAATGATAATATTGACTTAAATGGAGTTGATTAGCCAATACGATGTTTTTTTTTTTTTTTTTTTTTTTTTTTTGCGTGTGTGTGTGTCTAGTGTCATAATTTCCATTTTTTTTAATGGATAAGTTTGTTTTGAAGACATGGATTAGTAAGAGAATGTCCTATTTTGTAGAAATTTTAAGTGGAATTAGAGATATATTTTTACCGGGTTATCCTTAAGTTTTTTCTCCATTAAGCATAAAGTTTAGGGGTATTTCTAAACCATATAAAAGTCCAGTCTGAAAATGAAAATCTTCTTATAAATAATATAGATAATGAACACATAGTTACAATTGCCTCAGATATTTTAGGGATAGCTTGGGCCACAAGTAATACTCATCAATGTACTTCTCTCGTAATGGCAGCTACAACAAATGGCGGAGCCAACAATTATCTCAAATAATTAATTAATAAAGGAAAAAATATATAAAGATGCTATTATTATTTATTTTTTGTACAAGTCTACTGCCTAAATGATTGCTAACCAAACATAAGTTAAAAATATCAAAAAACAAATTATTAATATTAGCACATTTGTTAGATTTAATAAATATACGTAGTGCACATATTAGATTATAAAGTGTTTAAAATACATTTTAATTGTTTTATAGTACTTATTTATACAATACATATTAAGGATGTAGAATATATAAATAAATAAAAATACTCAATAATCTTTTCTTTTTTTTGGCCTCCCAAATGGCAAAGGAGTAAAATTTTAGTACAACATAAAATGCCACAACTTTCTTATGTGATGACTATAATTAATTGTCTATCCCTTTTATATAAATCAACCACTCACAATTTATCACATGAAAATTTATAATAAAAATTGTGATGTTCTACATGGTAGTAGAAATTTTTAGGACAAATTCCTGTGTTAACTGGAACTCGGCAAGGATAGAAGTTGAAGCACTAGTCTTTCATAGATTAATTATTAGAATTACTAGCATAGTAAAAGTAGAATTATATAGAAAAGAAACACAATAACACTTTAGCAGCAATTGCTGGTTCAAACCCTTTTTGTACATTATCATGTCAGTATTCAGCCTTAACTTTAACACATCTCTAGATTTAACCAAAAGCTTCTGATTATACACACAGTAGAAGATCCGCCACAGTTTCACCACGCAGAATTTCAAAATGCGGGGATTATAGGGCCCACGCTAGCTTAGGAGTTCGTATCAAGAAAAGAAATAGCATCTTACTCTGGATTAAAGTTCAGACCAAAATAATCTTGTGGATCAACTGGGAATTTGGTAATCGATATCCCCAAATTCATTAAAAGGTGTTGTCATTCACTATTATCTGGGCTTTGTCACTACAATTTTGAGCCCAATCTAATTCAGTCATGATTCACCATTTTCTTTCTACTTTATTTTCTCTTTGTTTGATTAGTGAAGTAAACTTGTTTCGGTACTAAGAGACATGCTAAGCCCACAATTGATTTGGACCTTATCAGATATATCTCATCTAGCCCATTAAAATATGCATTTATTCCCTTTCTCTAATTAAAGCATTAATAAAAGGGTACAGAAGAAAAAAACACCTTTTTTTTTTTTTTTTTAAGAATCAAACTGAATCAGCTATTATTGAACGAAAAAATTAGCCAGCATTAGCTAAAAATATAGGTAAAATGTGGGAAGGAACCTCCTCCATCCAAACCACTAAATCGCTAACATGTCTAGCATGTCCAGTTAGTTTATGAGCTACAAAATTTCATTTTCTTTTAACATGAGAAACTCTAAAATTGAGAAAAGAGTCTGCATGGAATCTGATCTCCTCAATGATATTACCATAAGAAGCTAGGGATTGATCCTCTGCTTGTAAGGCTCGAGTGATGATCTCCGAATCTCCCTTTAGGATAATAAAGCTGAGGTTAAGATCTTTAGCAAATAGAATAACTCGTCTCGCAACTACTGCCTCCATGTCTGCCACAATCTGAGGAAAAGGAATCTTCTTTGCTGGGGATGCGAGCACTCTACCCTTACTATCTCAGACCACAACCCCTATGCCTGCATTATTAGAATCACGGAAAATAGCCCCGTCGTAATTAATCTTCAGGGAGGGAGCGTGTGGAGGAGTCCAAGTTACTACTGAGTGGAGATTGGAATTTACAGGTGTTGGCTTCACTGGTTGCACCTAGTAGAAGTCTTGCAATTGTTGCTGAGCTCGAGTAACAATCTGTCCTGAGTGGAATGGTTGAAGTGCTTACTTTGATCTGGTTTCTCCATTGCCAAAGGAGCTAGACAATCATGGAGAACAATTCTAAATCGAGCCCTGCTTCTTCGACGTGTAATATTAGCTTTTGAAAATCAATCAAACATTATGTGTTTTTAAACCTCCAAACAATATTAGATTCCCATAACTTGGTCAAACAAGGACACAGCCACAACGCATGCAATACGTCTTCTGAATTTGACTGACAATGATCACAAGTTGCTTCATAAAGCACTTGCCGTTTGACTAAATTGGTTTTAACTAGAATGGCATTCTTGGTAGACCTCCATCTAAAGTTTCGGACTTTTTGGGGGATCGAAAGATTCCAAATAATCTTCCAAAGCTTCTGTGATAGGGCAAGAGTATTGATATCACAGCCTGATTGCTCCTTCTCCTTTGACAAAAAATAATATCTTGATTTCACCGTATAGGAACCTGATTGAGTGTGGGGCAAACCACTTTATCACGGGCTAAAGCATCACCTAATGAAATGCCTCGAATCAACTGCACCTCTTCAGGCTTGAACGAAGCTTGCAGCAAGTCCACATCCCAGTTTCGCATGTGGACATTGATTAGAGAATTAACCTTCACTTCTAGAAATTCAATCCCCATCGGGTTACTAACCGTAGGGGTAGAAATAGAGGGCAGCCAAGCATCACTCCAAATGCTGATATCCTTCCTATTACCCACCCTCCATCGTACTCCTTATTTCAAGACCTCCCTACCCTTCAATATGCTACGCCAAGCATATGACCCTTTAGCAAAATCTAGGGCCTCCAAAATAGAACAATCCGGGAAGAACTTCGCTTTGAAAACTAAATAGATAAGTGAGTTTTTATTGTGAAGAAGCCGCCAAGCCTGTTTAGCTAGGAGAGCATCATTAAACATGGCCAAGTCTTTGAATCCCATACCTCCTTCCCCTTTCGGTCTACACATAGTACTCCACTTTACCCAATGGATCTTTTGTCTATCTCCTCTTTGTCCCCACCAAAATTTTCGAATAAGGCCCTCAAGCTCATTGCATAATCCCATAGGAAGTTTAAAGCAACTCATAATGTAGGTGGGGATGGCTTGGACAACGGCTTTAATGAGGACTTCCCTCCCGGCCTGTGGGAGAAACTTTTCTCCCCACCCTTGAAGCTTCCTCCATACTCTTTCCTTGATATATTTGAAACTAGCTTTTTTCCTTCTACCAATCAAAGAGGGTAGCCCCAAATACTTTTCATAGCTTCGAATTTCAAGAACTCCTAATGTATTCTTAATGTATTGCTTTCTCTCCAGAGTGGTGGACTAGCTAAAGAAAATGGTGGTTTTATTTTTATTGATGTGCTGCCCTGAGTACTTGCTATAAGAATCCAAAAGTTCCAAAACTTTCTCACATTCTTGTGGAGTAGACCTGCAAAATAACAAGCTATCATCTGCAAAGAAAAGATGAGTTAGTTTAGGACCAATTTTGCAAAGTGAATAGCCATGTAGTTCTCCTTGTCTAGCTGCTTGTGAGATGAGGCCATGCAAACCTTCAGTGCATAACAAAAATAGGAAAGGAGAGAGAGAGAATCTCCTTGTCTAATTCCTCAGGTTGGCTTGATCATGCCTTTAGGCTCACCATTCACCAATATGGAATAGGATACCGTTTTTACACCTTCCATCATCAGTTGGATCCACCTTTCTGTAAAACCCATCCGTCTCATAACTGCTTCCAAGAAAGACCATTCCACTCTATCATACACTTTGCCCATATCTAACTTCACTACCCTATAGCCCTCCTTATTAGATTTGTGATTCTACATACTATGAAGACTCTCAAAAGCAACCAAAATGTTATCAGAAATAAGGTGACTCTTTGTAAAGGCACTTTGGTGTTCCATAATTAGAGTAGGTAAGACTTTCTTCAACCTATTAGCCAATACTTTAGAAAAAATATTATACAAGACGTTACAAAGGCTTATAGGTCTAAATTCAAAAACAAACTCTGGGTTTTTTACTTTGGGAATTAGGGAGATGAATGTGTGGTTCAAATGACACGAGAAAGTGGCTATATTAAGGAATTGTAAGACAAAAGCTTTTACCTCATCACCAACCAGCAGCCAAAAGTTTTGGAAAAAGATTGGTGTCATTCCATTAAGACTGGGTGCCTTGAGAGGGGCCATTTGTTTCACTGCTTCATGGACTTCCCATGCCTTAAAGTTTGCTGAAAGTCTATTGTTCATTTGTGCACTAACCCGAGTATTAATGGTCAACAAAACTTCTTCAGGAAATGTGGGATTGGCTGAGGTAAAGAGTTCTTTATAATATTGGATAAGGATGTCTGCCACTTCCTCATTATTTGCACTCTATTGCCCATTCGTATTTCTAAGCTTATGGATGAAATTTTTTAAGTACCTATTGGTTGCTTTACTATGAAAAAACCATGTATTATGGTCTCTTTGTACTGCCCATAGAGTTTTAGAATGTTGCAACCACATCCAGTTTTCCTTATCCAAAAGAATTTCAATCTCATCCTTCAACTCCCTTACTCGAATGTTCAGCCTAGAATTCATTGCAACCATTTCGGCCTTAGCTAGTTGTCTTCTCTTTTTTTCCCACTCATTCCTCACATTACCAAAATTCTCATGACTCCACTTAGTGAGTTCAACTCCACACTTCTCAAGTTTTTTAAGGACCCAGTGGTTTGTGTGATCAAAATCACTAGACAGCCACACAACTTTTACTGTATCAGAGCAGCTTTTGTCGGGGAGCCACATCTCCTCAAATCTGAAAATTTTCTTCTTTCGAACCACCTCCAAACCTGTGGGAATGATCAAGATTGGATGATGATCAGAGGAATCCAAGTGGAGGTGATGAACTCATGCCCCTGCAAATCTTGCGAGCCACTCATAGTTGGCTAGCCCTTGATCAAGTCTTTCCCACACCGAATGTCCCACTACATAATGCTTGCTCCATGTATATTGAGGTCCTACAAAACCAAGATCAAGAAATCCACATTCGTCAATAACATCTATGAAAAGTTGCATTTGGGATTGTGATCACATATTTCCCCTATGCTTTTCATTTCTCCTCAAAATCTCATTAAAGTATCCTGCACAAAGCTAAGGTAGGTTAAAACGAGAATTTAATTGTCTTAGCTTTGACCAAGATTCATGCCTCAAATGTGTTGCCGGATCCCCATAAAATCTTGTAAATCTCCATGCATCCTCATTTTCTTTGTTTATAATTGAGTCAATGTGATTTTTAGAGAAAGTCTCCACAGTGACATCAATAGAATTTTTCCAAAACAACACTAATCCTCCTCCCCGATTTACATGGGGCACAACAAACACGTGATCAAATTCCAATTTCTGCTTAATATCTTTTAGCCTTGCTTCATTTGCCCATGTCTCGACTAAAAACATGACAGAGGGATCTTTTGCCCGGACTAAAACACCAAGTTCATTTTTTGTACGTAGGTTCCCAAGCCCATGACAATTCCACACTAAGCAACTCATTGGTCTTGGCGGGGCTGTCTTACAGCCTCTACCATTTTAATTAGAGGAGTATGTCTCCCTCAGAAGGTGTATTTTCTTGCATGGCTCTTCAGATTGCTCCCAACCACACTCATCACCAGACCGTTTCATAGTTTGTGTGTTTTGCATGGAAGAGTCTCCCAAATGGTCCTGACGTGCAAGCTGTTTCCACTTCCTCGGAGTAGGGTTATTTTGGGTAGTTGTGGAAGAAAATAATGTTAGGTCAGCCATGGCCAAGAGTCCTAAAATTTCTTGATCAATCTCTCCACAATTTTCGCTAATTGTCAAATTTTTAAGGGCTGTTTTAGGATGGGAATCAACCTCCTGATTTATTATATCCTGATTTGCAACTATCACTCCATCAAACTTATTTATCTCCATATCAATCTCATGAATTTGAAATTCAAAAGATGTTTTTTCCGTATAGGGAGAAGGAATTACGGCCTCATTATTTTTTCCTAGTATAGGGCCGAGATTTTAGGAAGGGCAGCTAGGCAGAGGAGTTTCCACCAAATCCGTAACTTCCAAATTTTGAACTGTGTCCATTGTAAAGGGTTCCTCGTGAGTGGTGGAGGAGGGTGGTGGAGAAGGTGGTTTGGCACTAGGTTCCTTTTCATAGTGCTCCTGGACTGGACCCTTTGCTGGAAAAACTTCTGATCTTGGGACAGAACAAAAATTTTTCCAGCCTTAATTAAATGGACTTGCTCACATCCAAGCCCCAAACTCCTGTGACTCAATTGAGAGTGTCCCTTTGCTAGATAACTATATATCACAGTCCTTGTCATCATGGCAGACCATACCACACCAATAACAAAAATTCGGCAACTTCTCATAGCTAAACGACACCCAAACTTCCTCATCATCATCCAAAACAACTCTTCTTCCTCTACAAAGCGGCTTTGAGACATCGACCTCCACCCTCACCCTTAAAAAATCCTCTGCTATCATCTCTACCTTACGACCATGGCATGAGACTGCCCCAATAGTCTTACCAATTTGGATGGCCGTGGGAAAGTCTAGTCTGTTCACTGGCAAACCATGCAACTACACCCAAAATTTGATCGTGGTGAAAGTCTTGCTCCGCACAAAGCGTGACCCTTCCAAACGACGAAATAACACCAAGTGTTTGTCAAAGCTCCACGGTTCATTGGAAAGCACCCTCTCTACATCGTTCGCCAGTTCAAAAATAAAAAGGAACAAGTGGTCTCCAACTTGTCGGATATCGAAGCTTTTTCGAGTCTTCGACACTGCTCTAAAAGTTCAACCAATCACATCCACATTAAGTACCTTGCGGTTTAGGAACTTAGCCGCCAACACCACCTCATTACTGCCAACAGGTTGTTATTTCTTGTTCATCCTAACCCGGTCCCCTTCCTTCTCTGATAAGGAGAATCTGCTCTAGCCATCTAGTATACGTTCCATGGTAACCTATTATGAAACACACAAAAAGGAAAAAAAGACAGTGCATAAAGTGAAAAAGAAAAGAAAAACTATTTCCCCACCCCTGAAAAAGAAAACCCACTAGCCCTACTAGTAAACGTGTTACCAAAGGGAGGGAAATATCATTCCAATGGAAGATAAGAAAATTCCACTGTCCAGGCTCTGCGCTAAGCGACAGCAGCTAGGGCAAAGAAAAACCTCTAGAAGAAAAAACACTTATATAATATAAAATAAAAATAAAAAGTGTTCTTATAGTTCAATATTTAAAAATTTTCAAATACCCTTTTAATAAAATGAACTATGTAATTCCTTCATTCTTAAAAAAAAAACAAAAAAAATCCTATGTAATTCCTTGTCTATCAACATCTTCATCTTGGTTATCATTCTATCTTTAAACATAGACCATCAAAAAGACTAGCCCTACTTTCTTCCATAATCAGAGCTATGTTAACTTGCATCTCACTTCCATCGTGGTTCAATATTACACCTATTATGATAGGCTACATCAAGTAGACCTGATTCAATATGCCAATATTTTATACAACAAAAATATTGTTAATAATTGAATAAGAGAATAACTATTAATTCTTTATTGTGTGTGTGGGAGGGGGGGGGGATATATTTGAACTTATGAGATCCATTCTATGATTTACTCTTTATTATCAAGTCAAGATATCAATCGATATTTGGTATAAGAGAGATACAAACGCAATCCTTTATTCGAGGACAATTAATGAACTTTATCAATCGAACAAACCAAAGCCCACAAATGATTATTTATTCGAAACAGAGGCATCATCAAATACTAATTTGGTCCATACATTTTAGGAAAATGCTGAAAAATAGTGCATATTTTGATGCAAAATATTGACAAATTGATTTAACAATAAATGTGATTAGTAGACTTCAACAACCTAATGAATGAATGTTTATACTTTATAGTACTTTTTTTTTTAATTACACATCAATTTGTATGCCTCATGTAATAAAATTTATAGAAACTCCAGCATCACTCATAATTTTAACACAAAGTTGTCTTTATTCAATCCCCTTTACTTCACCTAATTTAAGCATATTTTCACTCTCAAAAAAAAAAGTTAAGCATATTTTATAATACACAGTCATGTTTATTTCCAGTCATGAAAACTTTCCACATATCTCATCATTATATAGTTGGGCCTTCATAACTGTTGGATTTTATGAAAGTATGGAGAAGGAAAGTATAGAGAGAAGAGAAAGAATATGAAATTTACGTGGTTCAACCTAACGACCTACATCCAGTAAAGAAAGCCTTGTTGACTATATATTCACTATAATCAAAATGCTACAGTTACAATGAACCCAATATAAGGTATTTATGAGAAGTTAAACCCTAAACTAACCATACAAGGTTAATTGACTTGTAGTACAAGTAATATTCTTGACTTGTACATTAAAGATTGGGCTTAGGCCTTGACCATGATTGAGCTCTATCCTCTAACAAAGGTAAATTATACTACTCTCAATCCGCAATAATGATAATCATAATCAATTTCATGTCATTTATCCCATCAAAAAGTTCATGACATTGCTAAAAAAAATTGATTGCTTTTACAACCACTGGGGGTATCCTACTGGATCTGGCAATGGTCCTGAATGCATTTTCTGCAAAGAACCTAGGAAATGTTGTACTTGTAAACAAGTTGTAGCAAATAGTTGCCTCTCCCTATCATATTTTCCCTGCTGTATAGCACTTGGAGGGTTGGAAGCAATAAACTTTGGGCTGGAAAGGCTACCTTTTACCTAAAAGGTGCATTACTAATAACTATCCAACAACATACAAGTTGACAACCCAACGTGCATTCCTCACTTTCCATCTGTCTTACTTACAGCTCCTGGTGATTGCATCAGGAGCAGCAGAAGCATATGTCTCACTGATTCAAGCATGAGATAAGATATGTAAGCCAAGATTGCATTAACATAACCTTACCCAAACGGATCATGTGATTGCTAGCCTGCCCACAGTCTTAAGATGTACGGAATTTTGGACATATGTTAATCGGTTTAATTCAAGGCTAAATTTCAAAGAACCATTTACCCTCTAATCCTCTTTATTTCACCGAAAGCCATTTACACTTTGATCCTCTTTATTTTACCATCTTCGCGTTTAATATCTACAGATTTATAGTGTTTAATATCTACAATAAAGTGGATCTATTTCAAATGGAGAGTGTTTTATGTTAGGGTCATATTTTGTTGTAATTGACTAATCATTTGACAAAATGCACTTTACTTGTAATTAAGTAAATCTAAGATGGGTTTAGTACTTCAAGAAACATATTGTTCAAATCAAGTATTAAAAACATGAAAATTGGTTCAAGAAACAGGTGAAGAAAAGATGTTCATTAAGTCTCGACAGATAGTCAACAAATGCCTGCTATCGAGACTTAATGTGAAGCTCGATCAATAGCTTGATAGCAGCTCAATCTATCGAGAATAACGATTTCTAAATTTTCAGATCTGAAATTCGGCCCAGTCTTGCATATTTGTTTGGGGTTTCTTTTCTCATAACCCTAGACATATATAAGGTTTATTTTGAAGGCCATCACAAAAGGATACAAAACCAAGAGACTTATTTTCTCTATGTGAAGCTACTGCGTTTGTACGCCATAAGGTTTTTTAACCGAATGCTTCCAGATCTTCATTGTTAATGAAATGAAGAACTTTGTAGCCAATTACATTTGTTCAAGTTGGTGAAGTTAGTCACGAACTTGGGATCTGTGCAAAAAGATTAGTCACAAATTAAAGATTTGTGCATCAAAGGAAAGAAGGTTATTATAAGATCAAATCCAATTGGGTATTGGAGCAAAGATTCAACTGTAGGTTGATATTTCGGAATATGCTAAGGGTAGTTGGTAAGATTTCTTATACTTGTAAATGCTTGATTGTTGATTAATGAATTCTTGAGAGTGGTGACCTTAAAATCATCCAGAAGGGTTTTTGCCTTGCGAGGTTTTCCTCATTTGTCAACAAATCACCGTGTTAATTTATTTTCTGCTGCATATTAGTTTATTTGGTGATTTGTTGATACCTCCACAACTTGCATGCAATTGAACTTAATTAATCAATTTGGGTAATTGAATTAATTAACCGGGTCAAGCTATCTTAACCTAACATTTTACACCCCCAAGAGAAAAAAAGATATAAAAAAAAAATTCACTTTGTTTTTCTTTTGTTTCATGGTTAAACCTAAGTTTCAATGAACTGTGGAGTTTATACTTCAGGTGCCTCAGCCAAATTTGAAGAGAGCTACTCTTTCCAGATTAAGACATTGCCAGGAAAGGAGGTAAAGAAAATGGTTCTTGAAATTGCAATATTAATTATTCATCTTCTGAAAGGAATAGTTGCAAGCTTCCAAGTTTGGTTACCTCAGTCAGAAAAAATAAAACCTTAGTCCCAAAACATTTGAAGTGATTGTCAGCAACAAAACGGTGAAATTAAATAAAAGAAATAAAGATGGAAAAACATTCACTGAATTGCCAAAAATAAAATAAAATAAAATATTAGGCATTTGCTTGATCAAATTTCAGCTCTTAATTTCGTTGATCCATACACAAGCAATTTCCAAAACTTCTAGTTCTATTCATTATGTACACTTTACCTACATACTTCTTATAAGGCCCCCTATGGCAATAGAATGAAACCTATAGATACATAAGAAGCGCAAAATAAGAACTACTAATAGATAAAGGTTTTCAGCACCAAAAAGGATATTCAAAAACTGAGAATTTGAACCGAAGAAAATTGCTTTTATCCGTTTATAGCTACTTATTCTGGGTAGGATTTGGGACACTTGGCGGTGCTTTCTTTAAGCTTGGCTCCACAGCTTTCTTGGGCTCTTTCATGGCTCCATTTAACTTGTCTACACTTGTTGATACAGAAGCCGTAGAAACTAGCAACTTCCTTGATTCGCTTCTATCTTTTGGAAGGCTTTCATGGCTTTGACATAACGAAGGACACATGAGGATTTCAATTAGAATCAAAGCTAAAAAGGCAGCCAAAGTTCTGCAACTGATCTTCATGAGGTTGGCTGATGTGAAAGCAAGACCTTGTAACACTGATGGTCAAAAGTGGAAGAGACTAAGAGGGGAAGTACTTTATATGGAGCGTGGAAAAACACGTCTCCTTCACGTGGTCTGTGAAAACCTCTAGCTTTGAATATGCTAACCACAAATTCATCATAATAAATTCCACAATTATTTATTATTATTTTTTTATTAATAAGGAGGCTTCAAATTGGACTCAGCTCCTCTTTAAATTGAAAGTGACTCATCTTGATTCCTGTAATAAAGCTAATTGATTTTAGGCGAAAACTACATTTTCAGGCGATTCCTACTTTAGTCTCTAAACTTTATTTTCACCGCTTTTAGTCCCTAAAATTAAAAAGGCGATCTCGTTTTTGTTCCTACCGTCATCTCACGAGCGGAAATAGTATACGTGGAAAACAGAGTGCATCGATGGCAAACTAAATGCTGACGTTAGCATTAAAATAATAATATAATATTTTATTTAACATTTTTAAAATGCCACATCATCTTTTAGAAACAAAAAATTAATTTATGAATTTTAACTAAATGAAAAAAAAAAGGAAAAAACGGAAATAAAAACCAAAAATCATATAAATTGAGATCTAGCTTTATCTTGAGGAAGAACAGATAAGAACAAAAATGCAAAAAATTCAAAACCCAAAAACATCTGGTGGACTTTAGAATCATTTGATCTTAATCAATTATTTGTTAATCTGATTGAAGAACACAAAAGTAAGAAAAAAAAAAGAAAAAAAAAAAAAAGGTAGCTAAATTCTAAAACACAGATTCAAACACACATAAGAGACAACTTGCAATATCAAACACAAACACACATGATTAGCCAAAACCCAGAAATACCATAGATTGGTTTAAAAAAAAGATTTTTAAAAAATCTAATGTGAGATGAGAGAAAAAACCCAGATTGAGCAGAAAAATAAAAACCAAATTAGTATTTTGAACAAACCCACTTTTGAATAACAAACTTTGCAACTGAAACAACATTGTTCTTCCTACTCTCCATCCCTCTAGCTAAACTCTAAGCACCCAAAATTTTCAAAACCCAAAGAATACAAACCTAGAAAATTAACACAAACCAAAAAATTTTTATTTATCTCTCTCTCTCTCTCTCTCTCTCATCGTTACCTTAATTGATGTTCCAGAGCTTAGCCACATCATCGACGACTATGAGATCAAAATCGAAGTAGATGATACAGTGAACGGCGGAGGGAACCAGATCCGCTAGGTAGTTCGGGCGTAGTTGAGAGGTTGATCGAGAGCATGTCAAATGGAGTACGAGATCTTGCCTTTGACTAAGTTGGAGTCGAAGAGGTAGAGGTGGAAACTCAAGTACGAAAATGTTGAAGTGATGACGTGGCGAAGGTTGTTGTTGTGACTGTATAGGTGAGAAGCGATGAAGTGGAAGACGATGTTTTTTGGACAGGAGGCATGTTGAAGGTCGGAGAATACTTCGGCAACGAAGCCACGTAGGTAGGTCTCATCTAGCGTCATCATTGTTGGGAAATTTAGACCCCGGTTGATAGAATTAACAAATTTTAAACCCAAGTTGTTAATTAGATTTATTATGAATAATACTTGTTAAAACAAACAAATATCACTATCATGTCAAAATCATGTAGTGGAAAAATAAATAAGACAAGATATGATGACCTAGGAAAACCAATGAAAGAAACTAGTTTTGCAATAAAAAACCTAGGGGGAAACCTTCCCAAAAGGTAATTCACTATAGTAAAGAGAAGTTTCAGATCTAGTACAAAACCTTTATCCCTAGACTCTATAATCTCCGAAGATGAACTCACTGTAGAAACCTTCTACCACTTCAGATCCTTTGAACTCTTCAATATATGAACGCCACCCTTTTTGATGTATGAATCCCAGTACGTGACTAACCAATTGCGTAGATCCCAGTACGTGACTTCAATCACCAACTAGAAGAAGAAGAATGTTGACTGCAAAGTTCTTCACTTCATCAACAATGAAGATCAAGAAGCACTTGGTTACAAAACCCTAAGGCGCAAAAACGCAGTAGCTTCTTTTAGAGAGAATAAGACATCGGTCACCTTTTTCATATGTTCTCCTTGTATTCTCTTATGTGACGGCCTCTAAAATAAGCCTTATATAGGTCTAGGGTTGTGAGAAAAGAAACCCTACACATACATGTCATCATAGGCTGAAAATCAGATCTGGAAATCTGAATTCCTGTAACCTCGATAAATAGCCAGGTGCCGAGCAAGTGTTGAGTTTTAAACTTTGACAGATACAGCTATGAGGAGGTGTCGAGGGGACAGAAATTTTCTCGATCGATTGACCAGCTGTCGAGAAGCTATCGAGATTGTGATAAGAATCAGCTGAAGAGCTCGATAGATAGCCTAGCTGTCAGAGGTGTCGAGTAGCTATCGAGCTTTAAAAAATTAGCACTTCTTCATTTGTTTCTTGGACAAATTTGCATGGCTTCAATACTTGACTTGAATTCTTGTTCCTTGAAGTATCTAATACATCCTAGATCTACCCAAATACAAGTAAAGTGCGTTTTGTCAAAGGATTAGCCAACTACATAAAATAGTAACATATGTTCCTAACATAATCCACATATGTCCTAACAATCATGATATGGATCATTGACGGGTTGTCTAGCGAGGACTGCACTAGGAAAAAATAATTGATTAACAAATAATTTTCTGGGTTAGATCTGGGTCTTGAAGTGTGTTAGATCTGGGTCTTGAAGTGTGTTTGAATCTGTGTGTTTTGTTCAAAACACACTTAGATCTCAATTCATGTGAGTTTTGGTTTTTAATTCTGTTTTTAATTTTTTTTTTATTTAGTTAAAATTAATAAATTAATTTTTTTTAATTTAGATGCTGACATGGCATTTTTAAAATGTTAAATAAAATATTATATTATTATTATTTTAATGCTAACGTCAATATTTAGTGTGCCAGCGATGCACTCCGTTTGCCTCGTAGACTATTTCCGTTCGTGAGATGACAATAGGGACAAAAATGAGATCGCTTTTTTTTTATTATTATTATTTTAGGGACTAAAAGTAGTGAAAATAAAGTTTAGGGACCAAAGTGGGAATCACCTGAAAATGTAGAAACGAAAATGTGGTTTTCACCTTGATTTTATTATAAAATTCAATCTTAACAAGTTGTTAATTACTTTTTTTTTACAATTATTGAGGTTATAACAAGTTGTAATTGAAATACAATAAAAGTGACATAAATGATAATTTTATGTTAATGTCATGTTGTATTAATCACAATTTATCATTTTAAAAAATTGTGAAATTTGTTGTAAACTTGTAATAATAAAATTCTTTCTTCCCGTAGAGTAGAGCATGTTAGTTGGGTTTTCTAAAACTTAAACAATTATATTATTACGCAGCTTGAGTTATTTATTCATTCGTTTGATTTACGATTGAGTGAGTGAACCAATAATTTTGGAATAACTAGGTCACTTAAATTAGGGAGATCAAAACAAAGTTCTGCTAAAAACCGTTCACTTAAAGCCAAAGATTTAATGATTGATAGACTTGAAGGACAAAAAGGAATTCATATGTATATGCGAATCTGGATTTACATATCAACTTTTGGGGTGAGACTCGAGAAAAATAGGGTAGCAGGTTTAGAAAAATCTCCCAAGATTAGATTCCTTAGTACTTACATATTAATCATGAATGGTTTTTTTGAATACCATATTCTTAATTCTTTACTAAGGTTGGGACTTGGAAGCCGCTGATCATGTGATGCTGAATTGACTATTACTGTTCCTGACTTCATTGCAATTAATCCACAAATAGGGATTAAACTATATCTGACTCATGTGCCTAAGCACGTGAAATTGAATCAAGCACAATAATTACTTATTCTTCATGGCTTTCTTGGTTAACTCTTTTGTTTAGTGACCTAACTGTAGTTAACTCAGCTAAACATAGCTGAGTGACATTACTATTTCAATCACACCATAATGGATGAGTTAACTACTAGATCTGCCATGAATGTACGTGAGCACTTAAATTACAAAGGAAAATGGAAAAATAAATGGAGTATTGGAATAAGAACTTATTTTGAAAAATAGATAATCAGTTGCTAGACATAAATACTGGCTACAAACCTTTAAAAAAAAAAAAAAAGTCCATTCTGAACAGTTAAACAGGTCATTGCAATTGATGTAAGCGAAAAAACAAAAAAAAAAAATTCATTGCAATTGGATTTATCATCATCTAATGTAAAAAGAAGCCAAATTATGGCAAAAGGGAATATGAGCTATAAGTGAACATATTTAAAACACTGACCGGCATTGATGATGATTTTCTTATGATTTAAATTCTAAGATAAGATATTATTTAGAATGAGTTGAGTTATTGCATGATGTGCGGTGCAACTTATTATTAGTTTTTTCTAATATTTCGATAAGTTGTACAAAAAATCTTGTAACTTAACTGATTGGCACCTCAATTTCCAATATAAACATTCAGGATTCAAATCCCCACCCCTAATTGATTTGATCATACTATATGTGTGTGTGTGTGTGTTTTTACAAATTGAAAATTGCATGATAGAGTAGCTAATGTAAGTAAGCATGTTTCATGCCTACTAAAAAATGCAAATATTTTACAATTATTATTTTTTTACATTCTTGATTGTGTGTTATTAAAAAAAATTCCCCATTTTTGTTAGACATTGTTTTAATTGTTGCAAAAATAACTAAATTTGAGTAAAAATGCCATATTTTAAATCAATTGTTTCTCACATAAAAAAGCCAATTTTTCTCATATAAAAACTTAGAAAAATGATATTAAAATTTCATTATGCTTAAAATAATTAATATAACAAAATAAACATATTTATTATATTAGTAATCTTTCTAATTACATAGAATACATACTATAGTGTTAGTTCTACACACACATTTGCCGTGCGCACACACACACAAAAGAGCTAGAAAATTTAAAGGATTAAGATTAATTTTAGTAAATTCACAAATATATATATATATATATATATATATATATATTTATGGTTGTCAAAGCAACTAAACATAAGTAAGAATGTCATATTCTAAATTTATTATTATTGTTTCAACTAAAAATTATTTTCTATATAGAGTTCATAAAAATAATCATATAAATTCATTTAATATAAATAATTAATTCACAACAATAGATAATTAATATCCATTTACTCTATTGTCTAATTCAATAAATTAATAATTTAATATAAATGCAAAATTTGTTGAAGTAAAAAATTAAATAAAGAGAACTTCAAGGAATACGCCATGTGGCATAACCTCATGCACTCCCACGTGAGGTCTTTGCTTTTATATATAACTAGTCACTAACTCGTGCTATGCACGAGAACCTACCTATTTGTGAGGTAGTCTAAAATAATTTTATAAAAAATTTAAGAAATTACACCATTACATGATTTGCTCTTATATGACTTTAATTTGTGTTACAATTTGATGAAGAAGCCAATGCTTGAACGTGCAATGGCTTACAAAAAAATTGTCAGACAATTTAGATACTACAAAAAAATAACTCAAAAATCCAGATATTAAAACTTCTGAAAAACCAAAAAATATTAAAGAATCAGATGATTCACTGCTTAGAAATTATTGAAATAAAACAAAATATATATGACTAAACAATAGAGAAATATAAGAGAAATATGGGTTACATTCGAAAGAATAATTTCAATTATTGCAAGCTTTTATCATTTAAAAAACGGTTAAAAAGAGTTTGGTGGTTCATGTACGAAAATTACTTTTTAAAAAATACATGATGATGATGCACGAAAATCAGTAGGCTGAAATACTTCGAGCTATGGTAATGGCTATAAGTCTTGAAAAGAAAAGAAAGAACTGTCAAGAGTGACCAGTGTAACCTGACCAAGGACCTTTCGACAGTTAAGTCAGTTTTCTCTCTAGAACACAAGGATGGAAAATTGTGAATAGTAAAACTTACCTTGGGTGAATGGGTCTTGTTCTTTTTATAGAGAGTTAGAAGTAGGTTTACTTGTTCGGATCCACCATAATCATGGGTGATATGGGTGGTTAATAGAGGAAATGGGAAACGTGGAGCAGATTATGGGGAATTCTCTCCACGTTTTAGGAGTAGTGCATCATGTTCTGATTACATGGAGTTTTATGAGAAGTTTTCTTATAGAATTCACTAAGTATCTTTTGGTCGTCCATGCCCTTGTGTCAATCCTGGACGACCATCATGAGATTGAATGGTCTTGTTATTAATGGACGAGTACTAGTCATATACATGATGCCATTGTTGGGCTTCTCTCTTAAGGTTTTATGAATGCAATTATGCTATGGACGTGGTTTGATTGTCTGGACGACAACTATGAATGAATCTTGTAAACTTGAGCTCCCATTACATGAAAAACTATAAAATAAATTTTTTTTTTTTTTAAACAAAGTAGAGAAGAAGAAAATAACAAAAGAAGAACCCGTACCTCTACTCGGCTTTAAAAAAAAAAAAAAAATTGTGGTTTGCTTTACTTTTATAGTGTTCATGATTGACCTTGCAATTTTTGAAGATAAATTATCAATGTTTAAGTTTGAGTTTAAGTTGAACTTATTAGAGAGATAGGTTAAGTTTGGACTTGGCTATTGATATTGTTTTAAAAAAATAATAATGATGTGACAAGTTCTGAAGAAATCAATAAAAAGTCAAATGTTTTTGTTATATATATAAAATATAGATTAGGGTTTCTTTCAAAACACTATATTAACTCAGTCAGGAACTATAGCCCATATTATATACTGCCATTATTATACCTTATTCTAGTAGAATAAGGATTCTTGTTTTTCTTGGTTAGATTAAGTAGAGAGGCAGGTATTCTCAAAAAAAAAAAAAAAAAAAAAAAAGGTAAGTAGAGAGGCAGGAGTACAGTTCCATATTCCCCTTTTGTTGTTCATCCACCATAAGATCAATGAACATTTTTTCAATGTGGGAAGGCCATAATTTGTCCTCAGCATTTTGAGATTCTTGTGCCGTCTAATACAAATATCCCAACACAATTGCAGAGATGTTAATATATATATATATATATAGTTCTATGAATTGGCCACTTCATTTCTATTGGAAGAGGAACCCATTGCTGCTACAATAAGTTTTGGCAAAAATAGCATTTCTAATGAATTCTATTTCTTATTCCAATATTTATATGGTTAGTAAAAAAACAAGTTAACATTACAAATCATAGTTTCTCAAAGTAGGTAATAGAACTCAGTATCATCAAATCATGTTCAACACAAAAGCATATATGCCCTGTACTTAAAATGTTATGCTATAAGTCCTCTGCAGTAGTCAATTTAAACCTAATAAAAGGAGAGAGCTACATCAAGGAGGAGGAATTCTTGTTTCTTCTTAAATAGGCTAAATCCACTAAATAATAATAAAAGGAAAAGAAAAAGTGATAAGTTCCCTTCAATTTTTGAGAGTGAAGATAATTAGTGGATTTTTTATTTTTTATTTTTATATATTTTTATATTTTATATTTTATTTTTTTTATAAACATTTTTTTAAGTATTCCCTATCAGACTTGTTCCCTTGTTCAAGTAGTGAACTCTTTTGACTTCTAGATTAGGGTACTTGTTACTGGTGTGTTCAAGGTTTGATATCTTATTTGTTGTCAATGATGAAAGAATCTCTAAAGGCAGGGAAATAAATTAAACAAATGGCAATTTCAGTTCATTAGTTAAACAAATGGGTTACATAAATTTCATACCACAACAAAGAAAGAAAGACCCACTTCAATAAAACACAGATAATGAACAGAAAGACCCAGGTGCAGATCAGTAAAACAGAAATTATAAAAAGAAAGAAAGATTGAAGATGAGTCCATGAAGAAAAACCCACTTCAACACACTCACCAATACCCACTTCAGTTCAAATGGTCATTGACAATGGAAAGGGAGATAGAGATATACGCACATGGAGAAGATCACATATTGCGTTCAAATGGTCTTTGCAACGGACAAATGTAAGTTCTTCAAACCCACTTCAGTTCAGACCTAGGTATAGAACTTCAAACCCATTTCGTGCTTTGATTTGATGGAGTAATGAAATGTGAGAGGGAAGTGAGAAAGGGGGGAAATTTTGGCTGAAATATTTTCGGGGAACTGAGAAAGAGAAATGGTCTTCACCCATCAATTTGCAACAGTAATATTAAACTGGTCTGAGCTGACATGACAATATGAGGTCAAGAATTTTACAATTTTGCCACTGAGTTATGTAACTCAGAAATTGAAAACACCAATTTGGTGTTTTCAGTTTTCATCACTCTCACTTAACCCAAATTGAGTTTGAGTGATCAAAACAAGATTAAGAAATCAAGCCAAACACTCAAAATTGTGTGGGTCCCACATAATTCTCAAACTCAGTTATGAGTTTCTAGTCATATGACTCAAAACACCCTAATCCAAACAAGGCCTTAGTGTCGTAGATTAGGATTCTCTAAAATTTATGATGAGCTCTATGAAAATAAAGTTATATGCATACAAGGTGAGCCCATAACCCACACCGTTGATGAATCTTCCTCTATTCAAGCATTAGAGATTGTTGATTTTAAAAAGGCAATCATTTAGTGGTACAATTAATTTGTTCAACAAAAGAAATGTTCTCTTTTAATGAATGAATTTTCAATGTCCAAAGCTTGAACTGCAACACATTCAAACCTATGATTTCATTAGAGTTGATAGATTTCTCTCAAATTTTCCTGCTAATATAACGTTAATCTCACTTTGAAGAAATTAATGGAAACTATATTTAATACTTTTCGAGAAGATTTTGTCGGGCAAGAATTAGTAGAGGTGAACAAGAGGCTTGCAAGAGTGTTGTTGTGTAAACTTTGTAGAGGAGGCAATCTGGCGTTTATAGATATATGCATGGATTCCTCTTTAGGATTTGCTTCAAGTATCCCATCAAGGCAAAATAAGTCAAAAATTAAAATTCATTTAGCAAGATTTATTATGAGTTAGAAAAGATTGATAAGTAGCATATTGATTCGTCTAGTCTTGTAGAGAAGAATAAGATGGATATGATAATTTGGGGTTCCAATAGATCAAGCAAGACTAAAACCAGATCTCAAGGATGAGTTTTCCCTAACCCAGGGATAATGATGTAGATTAATGAAGCGAAATATACTATACTCTCAATTACACTTGTACCATAAATTTTGGGTTTCCATCCAAGTAAATAGCAAATTGACATCAAGGTGCAAAGTGTAACAAGGGTCATAGTTTATGGTGCAAAATGTGCATTTAAAAAATTTAGGGTGCGAAGTGTAGCATGGGGTATAGTTTAAAATAATAAAGTGTAATTTCTCCTTCTCTTCTAAAACAAGAGAAATTCTCTTTCTATAAATACTCTTTAGAAGAAGGTGATGATTAGCGATCATCAATAAAAATTATTTTGAGGGTTTTTTTTTTAAAATAAATAAATCTTTTGACTACTAGCTGAGAGTTTTTGTTGAACTTAGATTTTGTGAAAATTTGTAGTTATTGTGTGTTACAGATTATGCTCTTACATGCTTACATTGCATAAGACAACCAATAACGCAACATAAAATCTCCCCAAATTTGCCACAAATATTAAGGGATCCAACATTTATAGCATACTATTGCACATAGCTCAGTTCACTTTGTCCCCAAACTTTTTTTTTCCTGGAATGAATATAATGCCAATGTATTCATATTCCAAGCCACTTATTAGAGAGATAACACTTTGTGGAGACTTCAACTGAGAGTTGGATATAAGACATACAGATGCCATTTAACCAAAAAGTTCAAGCCAATAGGTACAAGTCCAACTATTCTATATTAATAACTTTTCTTACTAGTATCCAATGTGAAAGTTCACTACTTTACTAGCCACACCACGCACACAGTCACATGTGAATTTTCTAACAAAACTCTCCTTTCTCGTGTGAGTATTTTACCAAGTAACTTGTGGTTGGTCTCTTCTTTGAATAGAAGCATTCTTCTTAAGAATCCAAGTGTCATGCATTATCATCACCGGTATTGTATCGATGTCTGGTCATTTTGCCTGTCAGGGCGTTTTTTGTATTGGGTCCAGTTATCATCAATGTTCATATAACAAGATTAATAAAAAAAAATAGTGACTTCCCTAGTGACGCAATGGTACATACTTTAGTATCGGAAACTTACTAACTCTAGTCAAAGTATGCTCATAATATATTCCACATCTAAGATGGCTGTGGGCGTTTTGTCACGTAAGACGACAATATAATTTTTCCTAGTTGCTGAATTCCATGTTCATACTGAGCCCCCATTGTTTAATTCTGTTATAACAAATAGATCCTTCGAGGAGCACGGCACTAAAGTATTGACAAGGAACCCATCGGATTTAAAAATTAAGCTGACAAGCCAGCTAAGTGTAGGTGGGTCAAAAATTCACATGCTATGGTGGATCTTCTTTAACCATTTCTAAACGTCTGAGCTGACTCACACCACAGTGGATGAGTTAAGAACTTATCAAGATTGAAATTTGGCGGAATTGAGCTAGATTAATAGAAGGAGAAATGGAATATTGGAACAAGAACCCTTTGTGCCATATATAACAGAGAAGATATTTGAAATGGTATTATCCATGTAAAAGTACACTAAATTCTGCACTGTGGTTGATCTATATATGACCTCAGTAATTTGAGTATTTAACTTTTTGGTGAAGTTTTGATAGGAGTGGCAGACTTAAATCATGCCTACATAGGCAAAAGAGAATCTTATTCTTTATTTTCAAAAATGGGTGTACGATTAAAATCATTAGATTACTCTCAGTAGTTATTTGGCAAGAATTTGAATTTAAATTAAGAATTTTTATGGTGATCTAGATAATAAAACAAGCCCTTTGTCTTGCTGGAACATAAAAATTAAAAGGGAATCAAAAAGAGAGGAAATAGTCACTTAACGATTTCATCATGAAATGGCTACTCAAATTAATCATCAATCAATCAAAGTTTTATATATATAAATATATATATATATATATATAACCGATGCCTCTAAAACTCTCATAATTTTCTATGTCAGCACAATATTTAAATAAAATTATTATTTTATTGAAATAAAATTATTTTTTTATCCAAACTTAACAACGGGTAAAATTCTATTTCTCTAACAAGTTCAACTTAAATTTAAACTCATTATTATCATTTTTTAAACAAAATTATTTTTGTTTAATCCAACTTAACAAGGAGTGAAACTCTATCCCTCTAACAATTTTATTGACGTGATTAATAAAATAATATTAAAATATTTATTTGGCATTTAATGAAAAAAATGTATCTAACAAGTGATTTGCAAATGTGAAAATGAACTAAACTATGACTACATGTACTCCTGCCTCTCTACTTACCTTTNGGAGAATCTTAGAGATGTTGATGTAGGTGTCATCATCAAGATTATTGTACTGGTTCAGCACCTCTAAAGCCCTCCCAAGGGTGCAAGGATTGCCACCAGTAGCAAATTGTGCAACATGGTCGGAGCTACCCATAGACTTGCCCTTTTTCTTGTTAAATCGTTCCCTTGCCAACGTAGTGTACTCTTGAAGAGCAATGGTCATGTCACTAGCCCTATCCATTTTCTTGGCAACCTTCTTCCCCTTGCTAGTAGGCTCTTCAATGGGACGTTTGTCTGTACATTGGGTTTGCTCCGTAGGAAGGGGATCATCTTGGGTTATGCCATCCATGTCAGGATTGTAGCAATCATCAGCACCCAACTGGGCATGACTCCTCTCATTGGTAATTTCCTCTTCTAGGGCACGCTCTTCATCACTATCTAGGGTTGGTGTCTTTGATGAAATTTGAAAGGCACCAGTTGCAGCATTAGCAACAAACCGCTGCCGTAGTTTTTCATAGCTAGGACATCTACTCTTTCGCAATGCATTTGCTTTAGGATAAGCCTGAAATGAGAAGATGTACATCAAACTCATTCTAATACAAAATAGAAAATTACGAACATTTTAACAAGGAATTAGGGTAGTAAATCTAACATACCGCAGTCACATTCGCCCACACCTCCTTAGAAGCAGTAACCGTTTGGGTTGTCTTATCCCACCCCAACCCGGATGGCTCAAAAGCTGGCTCCATTTTTTCTGCTTACTTTTAAGCCTATTATGCTAAAAAAAAAAAAAAAAAAAAGAGACGGGTGGTGTTCATGGGCATTCCAGAACATAAGAGGAGGTGAAGGAGGTGGATGGAGCGCTATGCTCATGACCTAGAAAATTAATGGAGACTTCTTATTTCAGTTTATGTTGATTATGGTGATTCGGATGTGAATCACTTTAGTTGTAGCTTTTAAGGACTTTATGTGTTTGCGTAGACGATCTTGGACTTTTGGTTGTATTTGCCTTGTTCAGCTAAACACTTTTACTTAAAACTATTTTTGTTGTAATGGTAATTGTTGTGAACTATGCATGTGTATTTGACATGAGTAGCATATATTAGCATGTGTGCTTTCTCACTTGGTGATCTATACTTGATGCAATCTACATTAGTATGTGGGTTTGGTAATTGTTGTTATGTACTTGGTTTTTTTTTAGTATTGTATCTTTTCTATGGTAATTGTTTTTTAGTACTTACATTATAAAGAGAGTTGTGCTAACATTATTGCAGCATCTTTAGTACCACTTATTACTCCTTTTTTCAGTTTACATATTGCAATGAATTGGTACTAATGCTTTGGTTTTTGTAGGGTATAGGGTAGAATGGTCTCCCCCAATGATTCTTTCTGGACCTTCAATTTTGACGATGCTTACTTTGACTCTGACGATGATGACATGGAGAGTTCTAGATGCGGTGATGATATGGATGTTAGTGACTGCGATCATGGCATGGATGTCAATGACTATGATGATGACATGGACACTGGTGCAGACACAGATTCAGACTATGACAATGAGGAGGATGAGTTTTGGATTGTATTTCCACTTGTTGGTAAGATGGTGGCTTATTTCCAGGGGCATTACGACAAGCGACCAATGCGTACTAGTATTTTGAGTTGGAAAGACTACATGGATGAAGTGAGGGATGGCAATCCTACCAATTGTCATAACGTGTTCCGCATGACATTGGACTTGTTCTATCATTTGGTGGATGAGCTAAAACAGCATGGGTACTTGAAGGAAGGGAAGAGGCGTGTGGACGTGCAGGAGGTTGTTGCCATATTCTTGTACATTGTCGACCATAATACTCAGATGCGACCTGTGGGTGACAAATTCCAACATTCCACTAAAATTGTCAGCCGCAAGTTTCGTAGGGTGTTGCAGGTTGTCCACACCTATGGCCAACATTTAATCAAGCCTGATTTGAATGTGGTAGGCCTTCTAGAGCATATGCGGTCGAATAACAAATACTACCCTTGGTTCGAAGTAAATCATTTCATAATACAAGTTCTTTCAATGAGTATGTTTGCACATATTACTATTTTGTATTCCTTCATTCACATATAGAGATGTTGTTTACAAATAATTGGCTCTCTTCAATGTAGAGAAGCATAGGAGCTATTGATGGATCACATATTAGTGCTCAGCCTCCAAGTGAGCAAACCCAGCCTCACAGGAGTCGCAAGAGCTTGATTACAACCAACGTTATGTGTGCATGCAATCATGATATGAAGTTTACATATGTCCACTCTGGTTGGGAGGGAAGTGCCCACAACTAGGTTGGGAAAGGAAAGAGGTAGTTGGTGTTAAGGAGGGGCCATGATCAGATTTTCGCTTTCCTTTCTTTAGTTGAAGAATGAACTTGGTTTACATTTTTTCTTTGAAGAACTAAGCAAGTAGTAGTCATGACTCAATCTTCTCACCTGTAAGGCAGGGATGTTGCCAATGTTCTCAATTATCCAATCAAAAGCACTAAAACTACAACTAAATGTATTCAAAATACAAAAAAAGGTAGGCAATAGATGAATCAATACAAGAATATATATATATATATATATATCAATGGATAAAAGCATTGTGAAACTTCCATGGCATGGGGTAAAATAATTAAGCATAGGAAAAACTTGGAAGGAAGATTTATAAAAGTACAATGTCATACATACCATAAATTTTTATACTTACAAACAGAAATTGGTACATGAAGTTGCACCATTATAATACAAATGATCTCCAATTTTCAAAATACAAATCTAGCTTATTACGCACATAACCAACTCATCCAAGCAAATACATTTGTCTGCTTCTAACATCCCCAAACCTCCTTATAAGCAAAACTCCAAACATCACCCATGATTTTACTAGAGCTATCTTGAACTTCTCCACTTTCTCTTCAAAAATCCTACGCGCAACCTTGGCTCTTTCAGCCTTTCGTTTTGTAGCTTCTCCCATTGCACGTGCTTGCTTCAACTCTTCATTAGCAAGTTCCACCTCCTACTCCAATCGTCGAAATTTTGCTAACACAATAGGTGTTGTTGCTGTGCCATGCGTGCAAGTGTTGGTGTCCAACCATTTGAAGAACTTACATGCATGGTCATCACCCTGTACAATCAAATAAACCAATTAAATAGCGTTTCAACAAATTGGTGACTTAATGCACATAATCAACGTTTTACTAATTCTGGATATGGTACTTACTGGTGACCAGTAGCAACAGCCATAAAACATTCTACCAAAAGTATGAAGTTTCAGGGACATCCTAAAGGTGTAATGGTCTAGGTCACACAAATGCCCACTAGTACTAAAGTAATAATTACTTGTTTTCAACATTGATAAGAACCTGCCTCTATATCAATTACCAATACAAGAATACTTGAAACATTCTATACAATCAGTTTATAAAATCAATGACCAATACCGTCTATACAAACATTTTATACAAGCATGAGTAAAGCAATCCAAATCCACTGTAATAGGTTCTCCAAGTAGTTGATGTAAATCAAAAGAGAATGGGAGTTTGGGCTTAAGGAGGATAAAATATGTTAATAAAGCAGTGTTAGCAAAATTAGGCTGCGCAATAACATCAAGACAATATAAAATTTGGGTTCATTTGTTGAAATCAAAATACTTGAGAGGGAAAAAGTATTCAAAAGCTAATAGGAGGAATCAATCATCCTGGTTTATGGAAGGAATTTAGAAAAGTAAGGCTCTAGTGACTAAAAATGTGATACAAACGATGTGTATTATGTGTAACACTAGTAAAAAACGTGGATCATTTGCTATCGCATTGTCCAGTAGCATTGGAGTAATGAATTTTATATTTGTAACTTTGGGTGACATTAACGATGGCAGAAATATTGTTTCAGCATTGGCGTTGAAATTCCAAGACTTTCAAGAAAAGATTTTGGAACATTACACCTGGTGCTTAACATGGAATGCATGGAGGGACAGGAATGGGAGTACATTTGAAGAGTAAGAACCATATAAAGAGATTTCAATCTCAGTTTGTAGAATCTTTATCGTATTGGCTATTCTTGGATGCAAGTAGACCAATTGTTTATGATTTTTTTGATACGTTGCATTTGTAATTTTTAGTATGGAAACTTTGGGTATGCATCCTTTACCAATGGTTTCCATCAATATTTCTCTCATAATTTAATGAAATTTTTATTACCTATCAAAAAATATTCTAGTTTTTGAAAGTGACAATCAAGGCAAAAATGAAGAATAAGTACCAGTTTGGTGTCAGCTGATTCAAAAAGTGGGATAAAAATAGAGCAGCATAAAAACCTTTCCTCTTAGTACATCTCTTGACTCTTTGCAGTGGACAAACCAACCAAACCTGCAATAATTTGTAAAATTATAGTCTACAGTGCACCAATTAAGGGAAATTAAAAAAAGAATTCTAATCATCCATTAAGCTAGAACTATTTGATCACCCAAGAGTAATGTAACTATATTTATGAAAACTTACCAATCACAGAAAAATGTCAAAAAGGAGAAAAACATTTAGAAAAAGTGGAAAACTTTTATAACTTTAGACAAAACTCAACCCTAATCAAATAAGGTTGAAATAATAGATCCCAACCAACCAGAAATTAAGCATGCAAAGACTCACACTTATGTCAACCCAAAAGGTATTTCCACACCTGACAACTTTTACTACATAATATTTCAGATATCAAGCTTGAAACAATCGGAATCCATTTCTACAAATATTTTGTGAGGTGTTCTAAAGGCTACTCTTAAAAAATAATAAATAAATAAATAAAAACACAAATGACATCACAGGCATAAAATTAATCACTTGATAACACGAAAATTTTTATTGCCCAGTCCAAACCTCCCAGTACCCATAACCACACCAGTCCAAATAGATCGAAACAGAGCAGGGGAGACAGAGAGACGGAGCGAAGAGCGTTAGAGAAAATACCTATTTTGTTGTCAGCATGCGTCGATATGGGCTGCGTCGATGTGGGAGGCGAGAGGCAGAACATGGTGACTCTTTCAGTCTGGAGAAGTAAAGAAGAAGAAGTAGGAGAAGTAAAGCAGAACTGCGAAGAAGTGGAAGAAGTGGGTTTTTCATTAATGAGACGCGGGTAGCAACAGACGCATCATTGGGTAATGTCAGTGGTGGGGTTCACGGTTTTGGGGAAAATTGTAAAGATACATAACTGAGAACTAAGCCAAACATGTGTTTTGCAATTTTTGCGTGAAGGTGAGGTTTGAGAATTGAGTTATGAGTTTTGAGTTTTGAGTTTGAGTTATGGGTTTTGAAAACTGAAAATTGAGTTAGCTTTAAACCAAATGGGGCCTAAATCTTTAATTGTATTCATCCACCTCTTTGACATCACAATTCTTCTCATCCATATCGAAACCCTTCTACTCCTCCACATAACTCAAAATTGGATGGTGGTTTTAAGGTCAATTTCCAATATCTAAGGTTCAAGTTACTTAGACAGTACATCAAATTGCTCCTCCATTCACTTTAAAGAACACATCTAGTTTTGCATTGTCTATAACCTCATCAAGTTCATACATATCATCTATGACAACATGTCTTCCCCCACTTGCTCCTCTTCATGTCGTGGTAGGAGCATAGCCTTACTATGATACCAAGGTGAGTAAAAAAGTTGTCGGCATAGGTAGTGATAGGAAAAAAATAGTAGCTTAAGATCTTTTGATAAAGTAAAGGATGAAAAGGATCATACTACGACTATTTTTAAGTATTGCAAGAACTCCTATATTTCTAATAGTAAGGAGCATGGACAATAATTTGTTAGCTCATGAGCCGAACTGTCCCAAGTACTCTTATAGATACACTAAAGGGTAGAAAGGCTTTTGAACCCAAAAATATGGAGAAAGAAGGGTTTCAACTTATATCAACAACTTTTACTATTAAGGCTTGTAGAAAGGCACTTGCAGAGATGATTATAATAGATAATTTGCCTTTTAGGTTTGTTGAAGGTTAAGAGTTTAAGAGACTTATGACTTGTGACTTGTTGAAGCTTAAGGGTTTAAGAGACTTGTGGTTGCCTTACAACCTAAGTTCCATAGGGATATCCCATTTCATCAAACTGTGGCTAGAGATATGATTGACATTTATAATGTTGAGAGAGAGAAGCTAAAGGAAGCCTTGAGGGGTTATAGAGTGTGCCTTACTATGAACAAATGGACTCCAATTCAAAACTTAAATGATGTGTCTTGCATTTCATTTTATTGATGATGCTTGGAAATTTACATAAGAAAATTTTTGAATTTTTGTCAAGTTGAAGACCTTATGATGGAGACTATAGTTAGAAAGATTGAAATGTCTTTGAGTGAGTGGCTTATTGATAGCATACTCACTTTGACAGTGGATAATACTAGCTCAAATAGTGGCAACATTAGATTTTTGCAAACAGTAACTAAAAATTATAATGTGACTGTTTTAGAATATGAATTCTGACACATTAAGGTGTTGTGCTCATATCCTAAATCTCATTTTGGGGGGGGGGGGGGGAGGGGGGTTGAAAGAACTTGATACATCTATTACTAAGGAGCATGAAGCTATGCGATATATGAAGTCCTCACCAAACAAAAATAAAACTTTTAAGAGTTTTATGAATAAATTAAGTATTGACTTCAAGTCAGAAATTATTGAAAATTTTGAAAAAATGTTCACACAAATGGACTTTAAGGATGCAAGTTATTTGGCGTACTTTTAGAACAAGGAAGAAAGTGATGGTTTGAAATCTTGAAGTGAGAGTGATTTCAAAAATTTTAGGACATTTGTGAGAATATTGTTAACTTAATGGGATCTTTGCTATTCAATAGAATATTGCTAACTTAATTAAATCCTCAAACCAACTTTTGAAAAACATAGCCAAAAACATGCAAACTATAATTGATAAGTATTGGGGGGAAAGGGATAAAAATAACATCTTTTTTATGTTGTTGTGGTGCTTGATTAGTGAAAGAAAATGAGGTTTTCCAAGTTTTTTGTTTCATAAATTTATGGGGATAAAGTGGCTTAAGAGGTGATTGCTAAGGTAAAGAGTAATTTGAACCGACTGTATGATTATTGTTCTTCTGTTCCTTCACCAAATGTGCAAGTACCAATTGGGAGTGAGGGGACACAAGTGGATCCATATACGATGGTTGACTCTTAATATGAGATTGAAAAATATATGGCTGAAAAATGTGAAGGTAGAAAAGTTGTGAATTTTGACATATTGGAATAGTGGAAGAACATTTCAAATAGGTATCAAGTGTTGACCAAAATGGCTCGAAATGTATTTCTAGTACTTGTTTCCATTGTTGCTTCTAAATCAACATTTAGTAGAGAATGACGCATACTTGACCCATTTTGGAGTCCATTCTCTCCTCTCATGGTTCAAACCCTTATATATGCATAGAATTGGCTTTAAGCCTCGGTCCTGATTTCTCTCTGCAAATCAATGGATGAGATAGACACATTAAATGAGGAATTTTATGTCTCAAATAGTATGTTTAACTTCTAAAATCTTCTTGTGTATTAAGCTTTATTAAATGTTTCATATATTCAACTTCTAAAATCTTCATCTAAAATCTTCTTGTGTATTAAGCTTTATTAAATGTTTCATATATTCAAACAAAATTTAATTTGTTGTCTTAATTCCTTTTTTTTAAGCTCTGTCTCAACCACCACTAGTAAGTTCTAGCTCAAGCAAAAGTACCACAATTAATATTTATGATTGGCCCTTTACTTAGTAAGTTATTCTTGGTCTTGTACTAATATATTATTAATTAAATATGCTTTCCCCCCTTGTAATGTAGGAAGAAACTCACTCATGTTGTAAGAAACAACCTTTTGGAATCTCTTTTGGATATATATAGCTAATTTGAAAAATGCATTAACTTTTAATACGTCTAAGATTTTCCATCTATTTTAGCATAAAATCCACTTTTTTTTTTCTATTTTACACAACTACTTTGCAAAAACAATCACATCAGATTATCTATTATATACTCTTTTTCTTTAAATAATTATTTTTTATTATTTTTTATTATTATTATATCTCCTACCCTAATCAAAGCACTCTCTCTCTCTTCTCAAATAAAAAATTCTCCTTTTAGCTCTCTATCATTCTCTACCACTTCTTCTTCTTCTTCTCCTACCCATATCAAAACTCTCTCTCTCTCTCTCTCTCTCTCTCTCTCTCTTCTTCGGGTTACAGTGTTGGGTGGGCGGTGATGTTTTTTATTTAGGATCTTCGTTGGGTTTGATTTGGGTTGTTCTCCGTTGCTGCTTCTTCTTCTTCTTCTTTTGTGTTGTCGATTGGATTTGATTTTGGGTTTGAGTTGATGAGTTTGAGCTACCAGTCGGTTTGATTTGGGTTTTGTGGATGATCTAGGTTGTGACTTGTGGTGGTGGTGGTGGCGGCTGGGTTTATTTTAGAGAGAGAGAGAGAGATGAAATAATGATAAATCAATAAAAAATATTAGGATATAAAGCTACAATGTTTTAAAAAGATTGATGTGGGGTATTTTGAAGAAAAATATGTAAATTTGACAACTTTTTCTATTATACATCCGTTGATGTGAATGCTCTTATAGAATAGTTGTCATTCAATCCTTTGGAAAAGCTATTTTGGAAATACTTTAGGTATTTGATAGTTGTAACTAATTATAAATACTTCTGGGAATATTTTAGCTAGCTTACTACCTAGCGCCCATGCTAATTTGGTGGTTTATTGTGTTGGTTATTACCTTACTGATATGTTGCCTTCATTGCCTTACTAATTATATATACTGGTAGAAATATTGTAGTATTATTTGTTGTCAAGCTATGATTGTTGCTTGTTATGTGGTTGTGGTGAAAGATTGATTGTGTTTTTGAGATATTAATTTGGCAAGTTTAAGAAGTAGTAAGGAATTTTTTTTTTTATTGTGTTTCAAGGTTACTGGCATACTGCCAAAGCTATAGTTTTTTTTTTTTTTTTCAATTTTGTTTTTGGGCTACTGGCTTATTGCCTAGACTACAGCTTGCTGTTGTATGGGTGTTTGTTTTTATAAATGCACTAGTGGTAAGCATTTTTCTTTTCTAGCCCAACCTTATGTGTGTTTATTTTTTGTTTTAAATATATGGGAAAGAATAAAACTAGACTTGTCTGGCCGAAACGCCCAATAGATATATAAAAATAGTGTAAGTGTTTGGTTTGAAGGCCTAAGTTAAAATAAGTTAACCCAAAAATGGCCCAATCCAACAAGCCCAAAAGATATATTTACAAGTTTAAAAACATTGAAATAAAACTAATCTAGCAAGCCCATTATTTTGCACTAAAAAGACCCCCAAAAAAGTCCTAGCAAACCTAAAGTTAAGCCCAATTTGTAGCCTAAACCTACTCAATAGACGAATCAAACCCACCCAACGAACAACCCTAGCCATTTGGAATCAACCCGACTATTTGTTCAATAGCGAGTCTATTATCCATTCATGCAATCCAATCAGGTCGAGTGGCAAGTCATCCACAAACCCAATTCGACTTGATTTGTACAATTTAGACATGTTCTTTACAAGGGTACTAAAGTAGCTCATTTTTTAGCAAATCATTCAAGAGAATTCAATACACCCTAGGTTTGATCGGAGGATGCTCCACCTTTCCTCTTAAACAATTTAGTAAGGGATGTACCAAGTTGTTAATTTAATTAATTTGAAATTTTCCTAGAGAAAAAAGAGAATATTTTAATGTTTAACAAAATAAAGAGTAGAATGTAGAGTATATTTTAAAAGTTGATAGTTAAAGTAAATAAAATGACTTCTTAAGGAGACAATTCAGAGAAGAAAAAAAAATGTAATTTTTTTTTTTTTGGTAATGTGAAAGCTCTTTCTTTATTTTAAAACATTCAATTAAGGTTATTTAATTTCATTCATTTCTCTTGCTTAAATACATTACATTCCATTTCATCCATTTTCATTTATGTATGGTCATTCCATTCCATTTTCTTATGAACTTCCAAACGAAGCTTAAAGCAAAATTACATCTAAAAAAAGTTTACTCTAGCCAATATCCTCCATCATTTTCTCAAAATCCCAAATCGTTAAAATTGACATGCGTATATTCCGGGCCTAAACACCGGATTTACACACTGTAGAGCAACCTTAAACAAAGTCATGAACCAAAAGTACTTACATATGCACATTTTGAAGAAACAACTCTAAAAAAACAAGGTGGTCGGGTCACAAAAGAAACTGCTGAGGTGGTCTGTGTGAAACAACTGGTGGTTCCTGAATAAAATCCAAATCCTATATAACTCCAAATCGAACGCAACTATATATACCTAAACCATTCAACTCTCTTCCCTCTTCATTCGTGCCCTATATATATATATATATATACATTCTCTCTCCAACCCAACCCTCTTGTACGTTCTTCACTTTGCTTTCAGCTTCAGCTTCTTCATCTTCGACATAGTCGCTGTGAAACCCTGCTTTGGTTTTCTTGGGTTTTTCCTTTGGGGCCACCCCAATAGAAAATTCCGCTCGGATATTCTTCTTATGGACTATGAATTTTCCGATAGCAGCGGTGAGCCTTTTATTCCATTTCTTTTTCTTTTCTTTTTTTGTTATGTTAAATATGGAAATGCGTTGTCTTTTTCATTTTTTCAATGGAAATTTCGCTGATTCGCTTTGTGGGTTAGGGTTTTGTTTCGCATTATAAGCAATGAGCTTTGGTCAGGGCATTGCCAAATTTTTCATTTTTTTTTTTTGTTTAAGCAATTAGGGTTACGGCTTTCATTTGGGTATTTATATTTTTCTGTGGCGGATTGATAATTGATTAGGGATTTATTGTATTTTCGTGCTTTTGAATTCTAGAGCTGAGATAGTGGGCATGGCATGGAACTAGATGATATGTAGGATCTTTAAAAATTCAGCACTACGATATATTTCTTGAATAAAGATTGATTGATGTTTAAGGGTTTTAGGTTAGAAAAGAATGAACTTTGATAGCTGCTTGGGGCTGAACGCATCACTAGATACTGGGGATTGTATAAACATGGGATTATCCCACAAAAAATGCTTCTGGGTCTGCTCCATTTTACTACAAATACCATCTTCATCTACCATTTATTGTTGTTGCAAAACTAGTAAAAACCACTTAAACCCTCCCAACCCCCCAAAACCAAAGAAAGAAACCTAGTAAAAAGGAAGAAATTTTAAGATGTTTGTACATTCAATGAGGACATTTGGAACAAACCTACAAACAATAAGCCTGAAGTTCACTACCCATATATGTATGTAGCATTAGCGATAAGTGTTTTTGGTTCTCTATGCCATGCCAACAAGTGTGGGTGTCGCACATGCACATAAGTGTGTGTACCTGCACATGTGCTTGCGCACATGTGTATCTGTTTGAAATAAATTATCAAGGAACAAAATTTTTATTCTATCTTAAGATTATGTATGTTCCCAATGAAAATTTTGCAGATACCGATGATGATCTTCCTCCCCCATCTCACCAAAACAGAGTTCCAAGAGGTAGCCATGTTACAGGAAATGGAAGGTCTGCTGTAGGGTCTGTCCCATTCCTTAGGATGCATAGTGACATGGAGGCCGAAATTCATCACCTTGAACAAGAAGCATACTATTCAGTCCTGCGTGCTTTTAAAGCTCAGTCCAATGCCATTACTTGGGTATTTACTTTTCTTTATTTCACATGTTTTATTATCCTTTTATCTTTTTGTTTTCTAGCTGGATAATTTGGTTGCGCCATTTTATGTTTATCCATCAGGAGAAAGAAGAAATGATAACTGAACTTAGGAAAGAGTTGAGAGTATCAGATGACGAGCACAGGGAACTTCTGACCAAGGTTAATGCTGATGATATTATCCGTAAGATAAGGTTTGACTGTTTGATGAAACCATTGCAATTAAAAATAAGTGATAAAACTTCTAGTAGTTAATGCTTTTGAAATTTAATGTTTTCTGTTGAACAATGCTTTCAGGGAGTGGAGACAGTCAGGTGGGCAGCAACCTGCCAGACTTAACACATCTCATCTTGGTCATGATCTTGTACCCAGTCCTACTGTCTCAGCATCTCGCAAGAAACAGAAGACATCCCAATTGGTACCTTTTTTGCATCACTGCCTTTAAGTGCTCTACCAGTAGCTCCATTCATGCAGTCATTATTGCTAGCTGCAAAAAAAGGAGCCACTTTTGGATCTAGTGCCAAAAGCCTAATTATAGGCATTTATCGCTCACAATAGAAGTGATACAATATCTTTTACCTTTGACCTGGTTTTTGTTGCTTATCTTGCATTCCAATTCCCTTTTCAGGTTCAGCCATTGTCTGTGTTACCCTCAATGAAGCCTATGCAGTACCCTTCCTCAGGTCCTGCTGGAAGTAGACATTTCGCAAATCGCAGCTCTTCTGGTGCCATTGTGGCAAATGAACCTGCTGACGCTACAACATTTGAACCATTAATTGGAAGGAAAGTGTGGACAAGATGGCCTGATGACAACAATTTCTATGAGGCTGTCATAACAGATTACAACTCTACTGAGGTATGTTCAAAGTTTTTAAACCCATCTGAATGGTGAGGTAATTATAAGATTTTGAAAGGCTATGTAGTAAGTGAGGATATAATATGAGAAAACTTGTTTCGATGCTTGAAAGGCTATTTCAGTTTATTGGTTATTATTTGATCTTTTATGCACCTGCCTCTGCAACCATAACTTGTTTTAAAAACTAGGTCAAAGCCGCTGGGTGCATTTGTAACATTAAAAAAAACAAAAACAAAAACAAAAAAATTGTTTAAAACTAAGTATATTCCCTGGTTATTTTGGGATTAAGGTTCTTGAAGGAGGAGGTGCACTAGAAGTTGGATGGATTGATTGAGGGTCAGACCATGAGAGAAGAGTGAGTCTGAGACAACCTCTAGGTGAAAGCAGGCTAAGAGTAGTGACTTGGTACCAACAATTGGATCTCTCATGATGTCATGAAACCATCTTTTCCTTGAGGGTGTTTTATTTTTAGAGAATGAACAAGATGAAGAGCAATTTTGATAGAGAAATCGTTGCCTTCATGTTTATGCTTCTGTGAGCAACTTAAAAAGAGTGTCAGCCTTACCATGTCATTATATGGTAAAAACAGTTGACCCCCTTGGGGGGCTTAGAGAGAAGGTGCACTCACTTTAGGTTGATGGGAGCTTGTGCACTAAGGGATGAAGACTTGTAAATCATCCTCAATTTGGTGGTATGCTAGAGACTCCTTGATCCTCCCACCAAAGTCAACGCATGGGTTTGGTGCTCGCATTGAGGTCCCTCCTTTCCTAAGGATGAATGAAGACCATGTTTTATCTGGCCAGCATCAGGGAGAAGTTGCATTGTATGTTAGAGTAATCTGATTATTAGGATATAGATATAATTCATTGTTCTTAAACAGTTAAGGGGTAATATGTTTATGTTTTGGTTTCCCATTTGCATGTTTTATCAATTTTTGCCTACTCTATCTGCATTATTTTTTTTTATGGTAATTTGTTGTCAAATATGAACAATGTCATCTTTTGTCCTCATGCTTTCCTGCTGGTAAATAGTCTACAATTATTTAATTAATGCTAAGATTATTTAACTACAATCCTTTTTATATTGGTAAGTTACCCTATCAAAAAAAAATATTGGTAAGTTACACATGGTGGGTTTTTAATCCACAACCTCATCCTCCTCCTTACTCTTATAAAGAAGATAGGAGTTAGGAGGAGTGATTTGAGCTAAAGCTCATTGGCTTATTTTACTATAATCCTTTGCAGTCTCTAGTGGTGGTAAAAGCACAGTTAAAGAGCAAAGTGCCAAAGGTGAAGCCCTTTTTGTACCTAAAGTGAAGCGTGTTTTAGAAAATGTTCCTAAAGTATGCTTTTATTTAAAAATAATATAAATTACATATTATAGTTAATAGTTAGATTTTAATACTATTGATATGGGCCATTTTTTACACATACCAATATTGTGCTGTGATACACTATGCATAAGTCAACCCCTCGTTATAAATTTTAGAAGAGTAAAAATATCAAAGGGACCACACAACACTAGCAGGAGTCCAGATGAATGTGCTGAAGATGGTCTTATGTTTAATGATGATTAATTGAAATGGGGTAATGTTGGTAGAGCTGCTGGAGTTGAAGAAGAAAGATCTAACATGAGTGAGTTCAGAAGGGTTTAGTTCTAGACTTCTAGTTCATAGCATACTCCTAATGAGGAAGAGGTTGTTAATTTAGAAGAGAAAGATGATGAAAGTTGCAAATTTTGTTATGAAAATGATGATGGTCCGATGCTTAGTGAGGAGGATGATTATATAATTTAGGTTGGCATTGCATTGCTTAGGCATATAATCACTACTTAGTACTTACCATTCTAGTGCTTTTTGATCTTTGCCTTTTAAGTATATTTGATTCAACCATGTGCTTCATTTTGATCACTTATATTAAATATGATGGTTGTGTAGATTATGTGAAGCACAATAGAATGTAATAAAATTATACATTTAAATTTTGAATGATTAGTTGATCATTTGATTATCATATTATAGATTAATAATTACTTTTAAATTTACTATATTATTCTTTAAAAATGTGTGATTTGCTTCAATTAAGCACATGCTTTGAGGTCTTTGCACTTAAGTGCGCCTCACACTTTCACCAGCACTGCCCCTCTCACTTCATGGGAATAAAATGGCTTGCATATTGAAATTAATTTTATTTTAAATATTTCCTTATCTATCATATTCTTCATCCATGCTCACTAGATTCTTGTTAATAATAGGGCCGGCATGCTTTGGTATATGATATTAATACAGCTAATGAGACCTGGGAATGGGTTGATCTCAAAGAGGTAAGTCTCATGGCCTTAATCTTTTTTTTTTTCTTTTTTTTCTTTTTTTTTAAAACATTCACTTGTTTGTTTTCTATCTGTTTTCTTTTTTCCTAAAGTTAAATCTTAAGATATCTTTTTTAAAAAATTTAATATGTAATAAATCTTAAATAAAATACAATTGAATTCCAAAACTAAATTAAAATATTTTGTCTCCGTGCTTCCCACATCATTATCCCTTGGTTGGAGACAACTTGTTCTTTCATTTTTAAAGTGTGAAGGATGAGAACTCTTGCACTTGATACTTGTACCAACCCTTGAAGCATCTTTGGCAACTCTAAGAACAAAGAAACTTTTTGTTTCATTGTATGATTAAATTTCATGTACTATATCATTAAATTTGTCTGGAATGATAAAATCAATTGATGGAATCAGTGCTGCAAATGATATAGCCTTATCTCGATCAACTGAAATCACCATTGTATCAAATCTTTTCCCTTTATCTAGTTTCCCCGCTCCATGCACCATATATGACTGATTAGTAATAGTAGCAAATGCATCAAAATCACTTTTCTCAACATGTATACCCTCTAATTCTTTGCTTTCTTGCTGAAATTTCATCAAGAAATGGGAAATCTTCCTTCGTATGAGGGGTAAGAAATATTGATGCTTCAATAGGCTATGTTAAATCTACTACACATGTTTCAGGTATTCCATCCCGCTGTCTACAATGCAGTATGCTCTTCTTGCTGCTCTAGTGTCATAGTAATATCTGTTGCCACTTGACCTCTACTTCAACATTAGGTTCTTTACTTGATGTTCCTTCAGCTCCAAGATCTTATTACAAACTGTCATATGTGGGAAGCTGGAAGCAGTAATTTCATTGGCACATGTCATCCTTTGGAAGGAAGAGTCATTGACTTGATCTTTGCAGATAATTCTAGAATGGCCTTCAATAGACTTTCTAGAGTTTGTTCCTGATTTTCTGCTTTCTTGTCTTAGATTCTTTCTTCAATCTAGACAATCATCCTAAATAGATTAGGGTACGTATTTCTGTTGATAGGTATTTGGGTAGTATAATAAACTTAAATTATGACTAGAATCTGGGCTGACCTGACTATTTCAAGCTCAGGGCCTTTCTAGAGGCGATGGGCTGCTAGGATGTGGGCCTTGATGGGTTGAAACTTGGTTTATTGGCCAACTCTCATGTAGCCTGAATAATCCAGACAAGCTACCTGATTCTGTTTTGAATGGTTTGGGTTGATGGAGCACCATGTGTCTGGACTGACCTATGCTTCACTATCAAATCGTTCCTTGTACCTTGAAAAAAAAATCCTGCTTCACACTATTCTTCAACTAACCCACATTTAAACAAAACATAGCCCTTACGATGGAGGTTGAGTGGTAGTGATGGACTGGGACTGGCACAAGTTGGCTGCTATGGGATTACAATCAGAACACTGTTTAATTCAGTAACTCCATTCGAACTACTTGTGGATATGAACTAGTTTTGAATTTAGATATGCATTGACAGTGTAGTAGCAAACCAGGCACTTGAGGTTATCTTCATTTGTGTGCATGTCTTGTGTGTGCTCATGTGAATGCTGATGTATTGGTACAGGTGTAAGCAGGCTAGCCTAGTTTGGCAAAACTTAGGTTGAATTGACCATATGTAGTCAGTAATGCCGTAATCCAGAATCAATTGAACAGTTTTGATCCTAGCCTATTCAGATTCTTTTGGGCTTGGACATAAATTCTCAAACCTTGAACTACTTAAAAAAAAAATTTCCAGATTTGGTTTTCTACTAATACTAATTCTTTAAATGCAGTCCATGTATCAATTTTATTAACCTTTATGGTGACGATAAGTTCTCAAAACACTTCGTATCTCTGTGATGGTGTTTGGTGCATTTGGGGTTGTCTAAATTGAAGAAGTTACAGAAACAGCAGCCAGTTTTGTATTAGATATATTTCTTTTGCCTTATCTAAATATGCACCATTAAATTCCAAAAACTATCCACTCCTCTTGGGCATTGTGTGCTCTTACATAATGTAAAACTGATTTCATCTGCAGAAGCTTTTGGCCCAAGGCCTTTGTATGGAAGACTAAAGAGGTGTAGGATATTATGCAAAGGACCAGTTAAATGGGCTATACCCTTTGGCTTAAGATCATGTACATTGTACTTGTTAGGGATAATTTGAAGCACCGATGGTATAATCTTCAGTTCCAAATGCTATGCAAAGAAAATTTAGGTTAAGCTTGTAGATTGATTTTTTAAGCTCATTTGGTGAAAACTTGCTTTAAGCTGTTTGCATTGACTTTTCTTCTTTTCCTTTTTTAGCTCCAAGTATTTTTGTTCTAGGATAGGTCATCCATTTGATATCTCCAACCCTTTCTGTTTTGTTGACGTTTCATGGATTGGAAAACTTTCTCTCCTAGATTGTGAAGGTTCTCTCAATCTCAAACAGATCTATATTGATAGCCTACTTATTACAGATCTCTCCCGATGATATTCGATGGGATGGTGAGGATCCAGGCATATTGCATCGAGGGGGTCACAGTGGGCAAGCCCGTGGGTTTAAGAAAGCCTTGAGCCGTGGCGGTGTTGTTCCAGGTGCTGGAAGAGGGAGAGGACCCATGAGGGTTCAATCTAGAAAAGAATTTTTACCATCACAAAATGGTATTGGAAAGAAAGTTTATGATGATATAGAATTGCTTAACACTGATACGTTGGTAAAGGAGGTATGTATGACAAAACAAAACTAAGCCAATTCTTGTAAAATTATGTTATTTATTGATATCCTTCTCATTTTAATCTCAACAGGTGGAGAGGGTTTTCAGTGCTAGTCAGCCAGATCCTTCTGAGCTTGAAAAGGCAAAGAAAATGCTTAAAGTAAGATATGTGATGCATTCTCTCTCTCTCTCTCTCTCTCTCTCTCTCTCCTGCAAATTTTGATTCTTGTATACATCATCTATGCAGGATCATGAACAGGCACTCATTGATGCAATTGCCAGGCTTGCTTATGCATCCGATGGTGAAAGTGGTAATAAATACATGTGTACATAATATTACAGATTGCATCATTTATTTCTTTTGAGCTGAATATTGCCAATTGTTGTACGTGTACAATTTTTTTGTGTGGATTATTTAATTAGTGTACTTGAAAATCTTAGGGTCTTCTTGGTTTTGGATGAGGGCTGTACTTATTGGATCATAAACGAATGTAGCCAATTGCTGTACTAGTTATATGCTTTGCCTTCAAACTTTTGTGCTCACTGGATCATAAATGAACAGAAACAAACTTGAAGCATTTTTTTGAGAATAGTTAAAAACTTTAGACATTAGGCCAATGGAGGGAGACTGTGGATATAGAGGAAGGGGCACCAAACCCCATCTAAGGGCTGATAATTTGTAGATAGATTACCCAGATAAAGTAATGATCAAGCCATTAAGGTTCTAGCAATTGAGGTATGAACGAGTTATCATTTAGTTCAAAAGCAACCTTACATTTGTGGCTATCAAGAACAGATGCATTTATATTATATTCCCATGGCATACATTTGAAGGGCTTCAAACCCCCATCTTTCTTTGTTATTTCTTTCCTTGTTCTTGTGAATATGAATATGTGAATCTATTTTGTTTTTGCTTCAAAGCAGATGGAGAGCAGCTACTCTTAAATGGGCAATCTGTAGGATGATAATGGAGAAACCAGCATTACAGTGGAACCTATTGGGTACCAACTGCAAGGCTGGGCTGTTTGAGGATTGGTTGTTTTCAAGGTAATGAGCAAATATGAAATGATGGTTGAGTTTAGGAATTAGATGACCAGCAAGTTGGTGATGTTGACAGCATCTCATTCTGTATAATTTTTTGGGTTTTTGCCTCCAAGATCATATCTCCACTTCATGCAAGACCCGCTTGGAAAAATAGTACCTGCTTTGGTATTTTGGATGTCAGAAACATGAAAGAAAGCATTGATTTTTTCATTCATCAAGTAAAATTTGCACCGGCATGGACTTGGTTGTAAAATAGTATTAGGGGCAGTGAACAACATGTAAGTAAAAGATCTAGAGATTTTGTTGGCAATAATGGCTGTCTTTGATGTTAAAGGTTGTACTGAAATTGACTACTCAGAAATCTTCATTTCAAATATCCAGGACATGCAAAATATTTGACCTTCCGTGCTGATAGCTGCAAATTTAAAATTTTAAACCCTGCGAACAAAAACAGATAAACAACTCAATGAGTGCATTCAATTTTCATTTTAACTCAAAAATCCAATTGATGGCTGGTATGAATAGCTGAAGAAATCATTGTTACAGATAATAACTTACCTCATTGAGGTACTTAATGTTGATTTTTGCAATGGTATCCAAGCATTAAGCACATGTTTAACCAGTCAGTTTGCGGGAGTCCTGCATGATCAGATCCACCATCTGAAATTACACATGGAATGTACAAAGTATTGAGCAAACTATCCACCAGAGTCCTGAAAATGAAATGCATAAAGTATTGAGCAAATTTTCCATGAAATACGCGAAATTAGTCCATCATGTGCCATTTTTTTAACCACAACAGGCAAGAATTTGATAATTACATGCATTAGTTAGTAGTTACTTCAAAGTTCAACGGTGTCGACAAGTATGACTAGAATGAGAGTACCTATGTGACATTGGTACGTTCTCACAAGCAACAAAGCATTTCAAAGAATTAAGATTTCTAGTTCTACCTGAGCAAAACCTTCTGAATGTCCCACTTTAGAAACATAGACAAGCACTTTTGATATACCCTTTACCTTTAGCAGTGTTCATCCATTAAGTTTTCCTAAAAGATACACCTAGAAGAAAGACCCGATATAATTACCAGAAACTACCAACCTTTACTTCCCAACACTAGATAAAATTTCCTAATATGGGTTCAATCCTGCAACCCAAAAATGTACACGAACTCTATGGCCAAATTCAGTGGTTGAACTGGCTGAACTATATGGCCGAACTAGCAGAAGCCTATAGCCAAAATTAGTGGCTGAACTCAGTGACAGAAATCTGATTATCATATTTAATGCTATTAAACTTGTCACATCCACTTGCAATCTTGACACTCTCCCTTCAGTCGATCTAAGGAAACATCTAGCTGGTAGGTCTATTGCTAGGTCTTAGGTTAAATTTCTCACCCAAAAAATTCTTCGAATGGTGTATAAATGCTCCCTCACTCACTAGAACAATGTATGCCTAATTAACAAGCTCTAGGCATTGTAGCTCTTCCATTTTTTTCACTTTCTCCATTGGTTTTCCAACTTAATCATCAAAGCCTCCTTGGCCACCCCCTCCGAGTGGTTTCGGTTGGTCTAAGGTCTTCTTCTTTAGCAGGATATTGGTTCGGCCAGATGGTCCTTTACAATTTAGTCGAAATAGAAGTCTTTGTTGCAATTCCATCATGTCTTCCAAATTTTCTCACCTACACCAACCTAAGTCCAAGGAGCTCACCCTTTTTCTCAATTGAAGTTCAACTCATACAAAATAAAACTTTTTTGATAAGTAACTCATATAAAATAAAACTTAACTAGAGTACACATGGTGATTTTATGTTTTCAACTATGAATTTCCATATAGAAAAATTAATAAAACATGCTCTGGCATATGCTGAAAAGGAAAATGGTTCTCGTTAATGACCTTTAGGCCAACTCAAAATTCTCTAATATTTCTAACAAGGAAAAAGATTGGTCCACTGCTCTTATGCATTGAATCCGTAAGAATTATGACACACGTCCACTTATGGCCGCGTGTCATGATCATGATGGGTTTACTGCACAGGAGAACTAAATCCAAGCCAAATTCCACCCGATAATGCTAGGGATTAATAGAGATTTGGCCATAGAGTTAAATATTATCTATGGAGTAATAAATATTTAGATCTGTTTCTGCCAAATTGAAAAGAAAAAAACGCTGCTAAAAGTGCCAAATTGACTCGCAATTGAATTGATCTGCAGTTGCAACCATTTTCGAATCCAATAAAAAAGAACAATATGATTATTTCACATGCAACAAACTTTGGTCTCAATGAACATTTCCTCCAATTAAGCACACAAATCAATGATTATCAATGAAAAGAACACCTCAAAAGAATCAATAGCAGTCAAATTAGATAAATATATGGATCCAGTAATTGGAATCAAGCCAGCAAATCAACCAGACGATCATATACCAATATCAAATATTAAAAAATATCAACCAACTCAAAAACATCAAATCAAAAGCAATCAAATATATATATATATATATAACACACCCAGAAAGACATAATGAACAAAAAATAATAATAAAGGAAAAAAGGAGCTGCAGAGAGAACTTACCAACAAAATGCGAGACCCAGTTGCAGACAGCAACAACATTGTGAGAGAACCTCTTATTAGGCCATCACCGACTACGGGTGGACTAGCAGTAGCACTATCACGATGTCGCTTTTTTGCTTGAAGATCCGTGCGAGGAGTTTGAGCCCATCTTTTGGTTTGTAAGTGTAAAGGCAAAGGATTTCCGAATTCCTAGCAATTCTGACAATTTGAGAGAGAGAGAGATGGAATTGGCGTTGAGGTGCAATAGAGGGTGAGGATCAGGTTGCGCTAGAAAAGGGTCAAGGCATATAATGATGATGATGTTGATGATGAGAATGACTTTCTTTTTAAGAAATCTTATCAGCCCAACCTTTTTTTTTTTTTTTTTTTTTTTTTTTTTTTTTAGAACTTACCAACAAAATGCGAGACCCAGTTGCAGACAGCAACAACATTGTGAGAGAACCTCTTATTAGGCCATCACCGACTACGGGTGGACTAGCAGTAGCACTATCACGATGTCGCTTTTTTGCTTGAAGATCCGTGCGAGGAGTTTGAGCCCATCTTGTGGTTTGTAAGTGTAAAGGCAAAGGATTTCCGAATTCCTAGCAATTCTGACAATTTGAGAGAGAGAGAGAGATGGAATTGGCGTTGAGGTGCAGTAGAGGGTGAGGATCAGGTTGCGCTAGAAAAGGGTCAAGGCATATAATGATGATGATGTTGATGATGAGAATGACTTTCTTTTTAAGAAAGGGGGTCGATACTGTGTACCGGTTTAATCGGTACGATATATTTCGGATACCGGCCAATTTCGGTGTACCATTTTGGATTTATCACTATTTTTTATATTTATAAATAAATAAATATATAAATATATATATGTATGTGTGTGTATATATATTATAATAAATATAAAAGTTTATCATAAAACATTTCCTTAATTCAGAACTAATTATTTATGGTTTTAGACTTTAGTATCAATTAAAAGAAAAAAAAAATACAATATAAAAAATAGAAAGGTTAAAAGTTACCATTGCATACTAAGAAAACAAATAATACTAATAAGTTAATACAAATAAGTTACCATTATGTCCTAACAAAAAAAAAAAAATTCTATACCGGCCGGTATTGGCCGGTATGGCCAGTACAAGGCCAGTACGGCCGATATTTTTTCCGGTACGAAACAGAAGGGTATTCTATACCGGATTACTAGCCAGTACGATATATTCCGGCCGTACCGGCTAGTACGGTATGGAATTCACTTCCTTAGTTATGGGTGGTTAATCCCACGGCTAGATTGTCCACAAGTTGGGTTGAGTCAAGTATGAGGTCAACTTGTCAACTTGTCACTTGAGCTAATTAGATTAGATGAATAGGGGTCATAGACCCGTTGTTGACCAAATGGTCAGTTGAAAGTTGAAACTATGTCTCTCAAGTCGTAAGTTGGGCAATCAAAATCGTGAGTAATCGGGTTTAGATTTTTTAATAAAGATAAACAAAATATGTCTCTCAGGTCATAAGTTCGGCAATCAAAATCGTTTTTTTTTTTTTTTTTTGAGAAACCAAACAATATGCCTAGGGCTTTATTGAAACAAAAACCAAATCAATGAACGTCTAACAAGACCAGGGGATAAATGTCTTCAGGAAGGTCTTCCAACCAAACCTGAACCCCCAACAAATCTTTTGCCTTTTTGGCAAGAACATTAGCCACCACATTACAAAGTCTTTTAACATAACTGAATTCACAAAACTGGAAATTAGAAACTAGAACAAGGATGTCATCAATGACATTCCCACATGAAGAAAAACAGCCAGGCCCTTGTGAAAGAGCGTTGATCACCACCGACAAATCACCTTCAAAAGTAACTTTCTGAAGTCCAAGTTATTTGGCAAACTAAACTGCTTTGTGACAAGCTATTGCCTCCACTTCATTCACTGGTTGAGTAAGAGGATGGGCATGGACTAAGCTCCAATCATGGCACCACGCCAATAACAAGCAATGACGCCAATGCCTGCCAAATTCATCGAGTTGAATACTGTTGCATCGAAGTTCAACTTGAAATGATCGGCTTTTGGAGGACGCCATTGCTACAGCACGGGAGGAAGGGGAGGGGCTGGTTCAAACTCCTGGGTAGCTAGGAATTCCTACAATAAGCTTCCCACCATAGAGCAAAGATTTCCGAGAGGGTGAACTGGACAGCCAAAATGCTGAGTGTTTCTCCAGTAACAAATCAACCAAGCTGTGATAGAAAAATTTCAAAACTGAAGTCATCTTGTA
>NW_027070473.1:100874-128371 GCF_002906115.3 Quercus suber
AAAAAAAAAACAACAAAAAAAAAAAAAAAAAAAAAAAAAAAAAAAAAAAAAAAAAAAAAAAAAAAAAGATGAGAAATCCTATGCCCGTTTCGACATATAGCTACACCTTTTATATAACCATTCACCTCAGCTTTTTATAACAAAAATTTCAAACCCATGGCACATAATAAAAATAAATAGGGAGATAAGGGATCACCTTGACGAAGCCCTCAGCTTGGTTTGATGTCCCTACCGATTGTCCATTAAGAAGTACAGAATAAGAGACAGATTGAATACAAGACATAATAATTTTAACCATCCTCTCCTCTAGACCCAACTGCTACATAACTTTCTCCAAGAAAGCCCATTCCACGCAGTCATAGGCTTTACTCATATCCAACTTGAATGCCATAAGACCCAACTTCCCTTGTGTCTTTCTCTTAAGATAGTGGAGGGTTTCAAAGGCCACCAATACATTATCAGTAATGAGCCTACCAAATAGGAAGGCATTCTGGGAATAAGGGATAGTATGAGCTAAAAACTTCTTCAATCAATTAACCACAACCTTAGCAATCAATTTGTAAATCACATTGCAGAGGCTAATTGGCCTAAAATCTAAAATTTGCATATGAAAGTGGTATTGATAGATTCAGGAATAATACCTGTGTTTAAAGCATTAAGAACGACAGCAGTCACATCCTCACCCACAATATTCCAGAAAGTTTTATAAAAAATAGATGACATACCATCTAGGCCTAGAGCTGTGAGAGAAGCCATTTTCTTGACGGCGATGTGAACTTCCTCAGCCTGAAAGTCCCGATCTAACCTCAACAGAGAAGCATCCATAGTAGCATATTGCAATCCGTCCAGGATATCATCAAACCCTGAAGGATTTGAACTAGTAAAGATACTTTCTAAATAACCTTCCACCACTTTACCCATTTGACCTTCATCTTCCACCTAGGTACCAGACTCATCCTCCAAACCAAATATAAGATTGTGGCAATTTCTTTAATTAGCTCTACAATGGAAATATCTAGTGTTACCGTCACCCTCCTTCAACCGACATTGCGAGATCTTTGCTTCCACATTGCTTCCTCTTTCAACTTGAGTTTCTAAATCCCATCCCTTAACACATAGATTCGGCTTAGGTTGTTTCTATAGCAATTCAATTCTTTTGCATTGTGCAACTCCCTGAGCTTCTTGGTAAGAGTATTGCGAACATGCCCAAAAGTGGTACGGTTCCGGATCTTTAAATTTTCCTAACAAATGGAGAGTTTGCTAGCAAAATCCCAAACCAAAGATAAAGCTGGACCCATCCCCCAAGATTCTTTAATAATCCCTTCACATGAATCATCCTGTTGAGGTACAAAATAATTAAATAGCCACAAAATAGGCCCAAAAAGAAAAGAGGTGAAAAAAGACCTTGGGCCCATTTCACAAAAAAAAGAGAAAGGATGGGCTCTCACAATAAAAGAAGGGAGCCCAGAAGACTTGATTCAGAGGTCCACAAAGAAAAGGGCCCAAGAAAAACAGATAAAGCAAACAGCAACCAAGCCCAGAAGGGAGACTTGGGTCGGGACGCCCAGAAGCAATACCAGAGCCAGAGGATCCCCGGACGCATGAGGAGAAGTTGAAGCAGACTTGATGAGAAAAAAAAGACAAAAGGCACGCTGGGAGACTCTCATTCGAAGAAAGACAAAAAAAGATAAAAATGCAGGAGATTTGGTCCCAACCATTTGAAGAAAAAAGACAAAGAAAGTACAACTGGGAAAGATAAAAGAGAACAAAAAAACTAATAAAACATACCTCATCAGTCGGAGGATCCCTAACATGTTCTTCGCATTTTATTTCACTTATTATGCATTTCCTTTACTGCTAAATGTTGTTCAATACAAATACTCTTTTTTAGTTTGTTTGTAATTGTAGGAAGCTTGTTTCTGTGCACAAATCTATTCCTAAATCAGCCTGTTAGCTGCGGGGAATTGATCCCAGTCCACCAAGTACCCCTCACACGGCCCAGGATCCTCGGGCCATAGTGCTAAAAAAAAAGCACTCTCACACATCCTTAAGCCACATAGCTTCGAACCGAAACGGACGCCCTTTATTATAGAAACGTTTGAACTCGGAATCAGTGCACAATAATATGGGCTTATGGTCTGAATGGAAAGCTTCCTTATGATGAATCCAAGATGAAGGGAATTTAAAAACCCACTCCACCGATGCCACTCCCCTATCAAGACGAATCCATACATTTTGATCCCCTGGTCATCTATTACACCAAGTAAACAGATACCCATTGAAGCCAATGTCCCTCAACCTGCAGAATTCCAAGGCATCCCTAAAACCTTGCATTTGTCTTTCCAGACGATCAAGCCAACCCTATTTCTCATCAACTAGTAAAATTTTGTTAAAGTCACCCATACACAACCAAGGTAAATTAAACTGATTATGAAGAGTTCTGAGCATGGACCAATAGTTTTCTCAGCTAGCGATATCAGGGTCACCATAGAAACTTATGAACCACTAGGCGTCATCAACTCCATAGTCAATAATAGCATCAATATGACGATCAGAATAAGACTGCACATCCACATTAAAATCAGTTTTCCAAAACAAAGCTAAACCACCACCTGTATTATCTAAACCACCACCTGTATTATGACATGGGACAACAAATAAATTAGTATATTGAATCTTTCTGCCAATACATTCCAAAACATATTTTTCAACCTTGGTTTCCATTAAAAAAACCATCATGGGATCTTTGTTGCTGACTAGGGCAACGAGCTCATCTTTTGTCTGTGGGTTCCCAAGCCAACGACAGTTCCAACTAAGGCAACTCATGAGGACCGGTGGTGCTGGAAACTAGCTACCACCTCAAAGTTTTTTTTTTTTTTTTTTCATCTAAACTACGAATTACCAAATGATGTTTTTTGTTACCACCCAGGCCAGTTAAATCTAAAGTAGGGCGGCGATCAGCCAGAACATTTAAAGGAGTCATGGTAGTTGGCTCAACATCACAATCCGCTCTTTTCCATTTTTTGTAATAGGATAAAGGGCAGAATCAAGATTACCTCTGTTAGTAATATCAGTAAGGGGAACGGAGTAGGGCCCAAATGCATCCTTACGTAGAGAATTGACCACACCATCCACTATCTTTAAGCTTGCCACATCTGCTTCCAATCCACATTCATGTTCCAGCACTTCCCTATGATTTGCAATCCGCTGCCCACTGTTGTCACGATTCAGGTCAAATTAGCTAGCATAGTGCATAAAAGGCTGCCTCACATTCGAGCTGTCAACATCAACCAAGTTCTCATTTGATTCCATAGTTGTTGCAGACCTTGACCCATTATCGTCTTGAGGTTGTTCAGGGGCTGTATTTCCAGGTTGGTTACCAAGCTTCTTCAGCGGACCATTCTGCTTCCTCCACCATGGTGCTTGACTCTGAGATGCACCCGAAATCACAGGATCTACTTGTAGCCATTCCCCATATTGTTGATCTTCTTTCCTCAGTTTTCCCTTAGCTTGAAGCCATACTGCACAATCCCTCTCCCCATGAGACACACATCCACACCAGTAACAAAAATTCAATAGCCGCTCATACTTGATGTCCACCCAACCAATCTGCTTGCCATCAGCCCAAAGTTTACTACATCGAGTTAGGGGTTTAGTAATATCCATGGTAACCCGAACTTGAAGAAATTCACTGCCAAAACCATCATCTTCAAGGTCTGCCACTAGTACCACAGTCCTTAGCAACTTGCCAATCGTTTCCCCAGTTTCCTAAGTCAAAGATTTTTCTGGCACGTTGTGTAACTAAACCCAGAAAGTTACACAAGAGAATTCTAGGAAGGGGGTGGATTCAGCATCATGAGCCCGCTGAAAAACCACCAAGTTTTTCTCATAGGACCGTGGTTCAAACTCTAGTACACGTTTGAGGTCTAAGTTATCTTCAATTCAAACAGCAAGATATTCTCACCAATATCTCAAATCTTAAGCTCCCCAATTGGAAGGTTTGAGCCACCGCATCAACACTTAAAACTCTCTTAGTGAAGAAATGGCCAACGAGACGGTGAATCGTCACTGCCTTCTAACGAGGAACCTCAGCACCTCTTTCCTCTTCTTCGTTAGGGAAAAAGGGGACCACAACTCATCTAAATCAACCATAAGAAATAGCCAAACTCGGATGCCCCAAACAAAAACGACTACTAAGGAAGCTAACACACCATCTTATTAGATCCTTTAGGGGTTGAAGGGAAAAGAAACCTAAACACGTTAGGTATGGAATTCTACAAGCAGCTAGGGTTTTGGGGGAGAAAAAACCCTAATGGCAAGAGAAACTTTTAGGAGTAATGTTAAAATTTTTAATTCACCTAGCAATCAAAATCGTCGAGTAGTCAAGTTTAGATTTCTTAAAGAAGATAAACAAAATAAAATGGGTTAGGGTTTCAAGTTTGAATGTTTGAGAAATTAAATCTATGAGTTTGGATTTGAGTATGTGGGTTGTCCCAAATCCTCAAATCCAAACTCACATATTTTAATCCATAAGGGCCATAACATACCATTCACATGAGAGAGAGAGAGTTAAGGAAAAAATATATCAGGATGTGATGAGATTGGATTTCCAACCAATGAGTGTGTGACACCTAATCAGGAAAATATTTTATAATAAAAAATTATTGTATATTTGGTCAAGTTGGTTTCGTCGTGTCAAGATCAATGGACTCGCTACTTGATCTAAACCCGAATTCAGGTCCACAAACCTATTGCTCGTTACTCAACCACATGGGCATTCAAAGTTGCGTATCAATCATTGGGTTGGGTTTTTCATGCATGTTGACAAATCATAGCTTTTTGACAAAATTATTTTAAAAATATAATTTAAGGTTTCTCATTTGACATATTGTTGTGTAAAGTTACAAAATGAGTCATCTCACTGACAAACAGCCTCATCCTTTATATTTTATCATTTTAGGTTCTTTAATTTTTTTTTTTTTTTTAATGTATCAATTCATAAATATCTAGAAAAATGAATTCAAGCAATTTAAATTTGTGCAACGATACAAAACAACAGCCCATAAATTTTGTTGGTATTTTTCTTTTAGACATGTATATTTCAATGATAATTAAGACTACTTGACTTATACTTTTGGACCATCATTAACCCTTTTTTTAACCTTTTAATAGTTCCTTAAATTGGTCAAAACTGTGGGTTTAACTCTTGTCAAAGCAGATTCGTGTACATTGGATGATTTGGTTAGAAGTGGGTACATGGAAGCTTTTAATTTGGTGGCTGTCTCTAATTCCTTACATGAACCTCTCCATCCAAAACACATTCCTATGTTAGGAATAGGGGTGTCCAAGTCTGACCCGCACCTGACCAACTCGACCAAGCACCTAAACTGGGAATTATTCGACCCGACTTTGGTGATGGTCGGCGACAGGTCTACATGTCCAGAAACCAAAACCAACGGGTCGGTTGGCAGGTCTTCACATGAAAAACCGAGTCCAACTGACCCAACCCGACTCCTCCTCTCTCCAAACGAAAATCCGACCAAATCAGGCCAAATCTCGACAAAATCCGTCGAGATCTGGCCAGATCCAACGAGATCCGTCAAAATCCAGCCATCGTTGATCTCCATTGGTTTCAATCTAAGAACAATCACCCAACCTAAACCAAAACTAACTCGACCCGTGGTTTCCGGCAGTCGGCAACGGGTCAGCTTCTCTACCACCTGAATCTAGCAGGTCAGTTCTAAGTTAGGCATAAACTTGATCCAAACTAACCCGTGGACAGCCCTAATTAGGAAGACTTCAATGTAGACCAAATTGACACTACATTATCGTTGTCTTTTTTATATATATATATATATATGTTTTCATTAATGTAACCCATCTCCTTTGAAAAGAGCTGAGGGACAATCTTTCCACATCAATGATAGTGCCATGGCCCAAATTTCGATGCCGTTGGAAGTCTTTGACAATATAGTTTGAGTAATTATAGCGCTTAATATATTTGACACTTTTTGCCACAAGCCCGCAGCTATATAATGTGGTAAGGTTTTTTTTTTTTTTTTTAAGAATATTATATATTACATTGTGATTAGTTGTTTATTATTTTTATATTATCCTATTATTTTTTATTCACCATTCACAACTAATGATATCTATACTGTTATTTAAGAGGTTTTTTCTGTTTGGATTCTTCATTTTTAAGTTCAAAAATACTCCTATACCTCTATATTTAAGTAAAGATAAAATTAAAGGATAATCTAGTAAAAATGCAATTTTAACTCTGATTAAAACATTACCTAAAAAATAGGACTACTCTCATGTAAATTTTCAAATTGTTTTATCCACTTATAAATTAGATTCATTCTCAAAAAAAAAATTATAAATTAATTTTCAAAATAAAAATTATATATATATAAGCTAAAAAAAAAAGCTTCATTGCACGTGTGTAGTTCGTGTGATAAGAGCATCCGTAGCAGCTGGTGTAAAAATTATGCCATTTTACCACACCAAACACCTATTTTATTATTTTACCACATCATTTTACAATATCTCATTTATCAGATGTTCTATCATTCAATTCTATACATTAAAATAATATTTACCAGTCGTTAAAATAATATATTATCTCTTTCCCATTATCATCAACAACAGCAACAACATCAATGGCACATCCACCAGCCACCAATATCCACGGCCACAAAACACCGACAGCCACCACCAGCCACCAATACCAAATAAAGAAAAAAAGCTTCATATGCACAAAAAATTAAGCTCAACACAAACAAAATCCTTCAAAGCTAAGACTCACATCAGAATTTGCATATGCACAGCAACATCAAAAAATTGCATCAAAATTGCGAACAACCCAAAATAAAATCATTGACCCATTTTAGAAATTGCATCAAAATTATCAAACAACCAAGCAAAAAATGAAAATTCTTGAAAAATAAGCAAAACCCACATCAGAATTTGCATAAAAAATCATCCAGAAGCGAAAATTCTTCAAAATCAAATCAAACCCACATCAGAATTTGCAAGTCAAACTGATCGTGACGAACACTCCGGCGGCGGACCTCGCCTTCACGAACCCAAGCATGATCGTGACGAACACTCCGGCAGCGAACCTCGCCCTCACGAACCTTGCTTACTGCTCGCACGCTGATCTTCATGGCTTCGCCATCCCTGGCACCAAGCTCTACCTCGCCTCCATCGCCGATTTCTTTGTTCTTTCTCTGACAGGATGAAGATCTGTTTGGTTTGTGATGATTCCAGTCCTGGGTTTTGTTTTGAACTGGGAATTGGAGTTTGATTTGAGGTGCAAAGAGATAAGAAAGAAGATTTTTGGGTTTGATTTGAGGTGCAAAGAGAGAGAGACGTTTGAGGTTGAGGGAGGAGCTGAAGAGGAAAGAACACCGGGTTGGGAGAGAGAGAGACCGATTGTGAGGAGAGAAAAAATGAATTAAAGAAGTGAGAGGAGAGAGAAAAGTCGAATAAAAAAATAATAAACCAAATGCAACATTTTGTCCGTACCGTGGTATATTTGTAACGTTACTGTTTAATGTTGCAAAAATTATAAGATTTGCAACATCTGATAAATGGAGCTTTTTGGTGTTTGGTGTGCTAAATGTGCCAAATATTTGGCATTTGGCACATTTAGCACATCTACTGTGGGTGCTCTAAGGCTAGTAAATGGTAAAAATTGTGGTACTAGAATTTTTGTTATGATTTTGCATCTATAAAAAAGCGTCTTCTCTCTCTCTCTCTCTCTCTCTCTCTCTCTCTCTCCTCTCTCTCTCTCTCTCTCTAAATTAGAAAGCACATGCGACAAGTTCATTAGATGACAATGACACCTCCTCTCTCTCGAAAATATATATATATATATATATAACTAATCAATCCGTGTATTTGGATGTAGTATTTGTAGTCAAAATTTTTGGCGTTAAGTTGGCCTTTTTCAATCTTTCAATTTGTAATTTTCAAATTTAATCAAACTAGAAGAAGAAAAACAAATTTTCCCTTAGAGATTGTTTGAATCAATTTGTAGAGTTAATTTATTGCTACAAGTTCCATCTCATGAGATGGTTTAATTTTCATAAAGATACTACAAAAATAATTAATTAATATTTCATCAAAAAAATTTAATTAATTAATATTGACATAATTTACTGGTACAAAAAGACCTATGTCCTAATAAGGCTATGGATGAATAAATCAATAGAGTTCACAAATTCCATCTCCTTGCCTATCAATTAACATATATAATTGATAATGTAGTTTCTGCTGTAGTCTCCGCTGATTTTCCAGCAATTAAATAATACCAGGGATGACTTCTTTCTCCAAAAAAAAGAAAAGAAAAAAATACATATATAATTGTTGGAATTTAAATGATGGGATTGTACATTTAAGATTTTTCCTTTAAATCGTAGGATAAACTCTTAAAAATAAATAAATAAATAATAATTTTATTTAAAAAAAAAAAAAAAAAGCAGCCAATCAATAATGTAGATTCGAGTCAAAATCATATTCATTATTAGTTACTTTATTACAAAGGTAAGTTCCAAGCGAGGATCACGGATCGAGAGCCATTGCAGAATATCTTGCTTTTGAGTTTTTGAGTGTCCCACTCTTAAGATTGGGTTCTCGATTCTTTATCCAGGCACGTCATTGGTAAAATAATGCAACATTTGCATCGGCACGATAACAATGACATGCTTGTACTCTAGGAATGTGCCTAAATTGATTGTCAGGAATGCTTGGAGTTGTTGGCTGTTGCTAAGAATCTAAGATTGGACGGCAAAATAGAGCTACATATGTAATCAACAACATTTGATACAATTAGAAATTTGACATGATTTGCACTCTACAACCCCTACATAAGTTAAAAGGAAATAAATAGAGGCGTGAAAAAAATAAAATAAATAACAAACGTGCTGTTATAAGATGACCTTAAAACGACAACAACATTATGAAAACTACAATCACTTCCTTGAACGTTTCTTTGAATGCCTTGAAGAACCTGCCTCCGTTTCACCAGCGTCCCTACCCCTTTTAGCTGGAAGAGCCGGAGATGGTGCCGCCGCCCTCTTTGGCGGCCGTCCAACATTCCTTTTTCCGGGGCTCTCTGGTATCTTCTCTTGTTTACCTCTAGAACCTTTTCGCGAGGAGGTTTGCTCTTTACGCAAATCACCCTTGCCATTACCATTTTTCTTCTGCTCAGCTCCTCCTTTGCTATTATCACAACTCTTCAATGTCTCTAGCAATGACGAGCCATTAGGGGACGATGAGTTTCGCTTCATTCTATTCAAGAAATTTGCTGCGCTTTTCTTCTTAAAGGTGGTAGTGGTGTTCTTTTTCTCCTTCTCATGCCTAGACTCAGAATTCTCATTCTGAGACACTCCCTTGGTTGAAAAGCCAGAGTTTGAATTGGCATCCGAATTCTTGTTCGTGTTTGGATTAGTACGGCCCCTGTTTCTGTTTTTGCTTGAGCTTCTTGAATTGGTTTTAGATCTTTCTCTTGTTCTCTTTTTCGTGACACGATTTTCCTCAGTTTTCTCAGAGGATTTATCATGTTGATTCAATTCTACAACGGGTTTTTCATCCTTCAATGTGGCCATCTGCTCTTTTTTCTTGTCTGGTCCTGAAGATGATGATGCCAATGCTTTTGCAGTGATTGAGCTGCGTTTGCGACAGGCAGTAAGAGGGATTGATATCTTCGTTTTAAGTAGCAAAGAATCCGATGGTTCTGGATCGGATTTTATACACTGGGGCAAAGATGGCACCGGCTTTTCTTCTTCTTTTCGCTCGGGATCTGGCTTAAGGTTAATCTTGGAAGACATTTCGTTTAAAACAATTTGTCGAAGCTTGATGGCAGACATGAATTCTGAGGACTTCTTGTCAAAGAAGAAAATGGCATTGTTGAAGAGAAGCAACAGATCACGAAAGAACTTGCTGTCATTACCTGAATAGCAACCTTCTTCAAGCCTTGTTTGAATTGTTTTGAGGTCTACATGTTGCCGAATCAAGCTCATGTAATTGGATGTTTCCTGCAGTATTCAAAACCCATTCTCAAATCCTCGCACATGATCAAAGTACGTAAGTCTTTCACGTGAAAATGAATTTAGATACCCAATGAAGGCACAATAAAGAGAGACAAAACTCAGGTTAAATGTAGACAAATAACAAAGAAAATATACTGTTAATCGTTAATGCACAAAGTAGACAAATAACAAATAACAATGATGGAGTGCAACTGCCAAAAACACACACACACAGAGATGGTTAACCTAATTTTAGGTTCCAACAGCACAGGACCATCAAAAGCCTTTAGTCATTGGATTTGAAACATATGGGGTTAGTCCAGTATGGGTGTTTTTTTAGAATTATGAGATTCAACCTCAATTTTTACTGGCACGTTAAATATCTTTCCAACCTTTTTTTTTTTTTTTGGGGGGGGGGATTTAGAATTATGAGATTCAACCTCAATTTTTACTGGCACGTTAAATATCTTTCCAACCTTTTTTTTTTTTTTTGGGGGGGGGGAAATCCAACTATGTAATTTACCAATAGAAAATTATTAGATTAAGGACTATTCTCCCGTACTCCAAACAAAGAAAAGTAAAAAATGCAGTGGATAGAAAAGGTTTGTCAGTCAATTCTATTGACGGGACTTGGGAACTAAATGGGGACACGGGAATAAAGGAGCATTCACCGATTCACGCAGTATAAGCATAAAATAAAATGTTTATCGTACAAACTATTTTACAAGCTAGCAGTATAATGTTATTAATAAGTAGGAATATGATCCTAGCTCAACGGATGATAACTAGAAATAATTTATCACATAAATAATTTATAAAAATATTGTAAAATAATTTAATTACGTAGCATTAGTTTTTGAAAAAAAAAATTGCAGTATAACTGTACAAGTCAAAAAGGTCATATCGTATACCTGGCGCGACCCAAGTCAATGAAATAGACTTTTCCAATTTTCCAGACCAAAATACTTCAGGGATATATAAACGTTGTGGAGGATATATTCATATATATAAATGATTATGATCCAATTAAAGCTGAGACAAAATTGGCCAAATTGAGAGACATCCTTTCTTCCTAGTCAAGTCATCCCCACTTTCGTTTCTGAGTGGCTCAGAGAAATAACGGTTATAAACTTGGGCCTAATAGTGGTAACACTTGGACCACCAACTCCGTTAGTTTAGTGCCATTGACCAGGAAAAAATCTTACACGAAAGAAAAAAATTCCTCCGCCAATAAATTCATTACGTGAAAGCTTGTAAAATCAATTACATTAATTTGCATCTACTTTTACAAGAAGTAAAACTTTGTTTTAGTAAAAAATGGGTTGATAACCAATTAAAGTCTCTGATTAAATACATCGTTAATGCACAAAGTGAATATTTGGTACATCTACTTCAAATTCAAATGACCAAGAACCTAATCGGGGAAAGGACCACAAACGCATATATCTGCTCTGGGGCCTGGGGAAAGTGGCCACTTGGCACCACATCATGTTCATGTGGATCTATCATTTATTATTTATTTATTTATTTATTTAGATTTTAGAATGAGCCGAAACCGCCAAACTATCCTCACCAGCCTATTATTAAAAGGGCTTTGGTAGGTGGTCTTTTGGTAATTTCAGGACTAATATATTATATAGTAAAAAACTCATATGACTAATAAAACGTATGCCATTTATACCAGCAAGATATACAAGTAAAAAGTAAAAACTCATATGTATTACTCCAAATTTTGAAACTTCAATCCTTCCCTTTATAAATAATCATTTGTAAAATTAACATAAGCAATTTTATAATTATATTTTTAGATTTTAAAAATGTAAAATACACGTAGTATACTTATATTACATCTTTTAATATCAGTATTAGTATCAATTTTTTGCTAATACTAAAATAAAATTTTAAATTAGGCAATATATTTTTATTATCTATATATAACTATATATTTATATTATATTGATTTATTGCGAAAAAATCACAGATAGTTTCAACTTTGAGGTCAAGTTTGTCCTAAGACTTTCCATCGAACTTAAGTTTATAACAAATCCAACATTTTATTAGTATATTTTGTTAAAAATTAACAAATTTAAATAAATAATATAATACATACATGATAATAAATTAATAATAATAATAGCATTCAAAGCTATTAATGACGTGACAAAAATTTCGTATAAACCATGTTATTCATTAATCTTCAATAATAAAAAATTTAAAAACAAAAAACACTAGTACATTCAATAAAATTATTGAAATTCGGGTTTTTTTTTTTTTTTTATAGGTAGAGTTCAAATGAAAACCCATCAGTAACGCTTCTTTATATTGTCCCATGCCCCATGTCCATCAAATGATAACCCATCTCTACCGCCATGTTGGGTGAAGTGATATTCCTCTATAAAATTGAAGGATATATTTTGTAACATCTAACCCTTTTTTTTTTTTTTTTAATGAGAGTATATATCTAACCTTTATACTTACAAAGAAGATGATTTTTTTTTTGTATAAAACCATAGTACGTGTTTTATTTTTTTTAAAGAAACGGTAGGTCCAAATCACCAAAAGATTGAATTAAAACGTCGAGTACGGTCGGTGGCCAAATTAAAAATTAAAAACTTTCTTTTTTTTTTATCTTAAATCGGTAAAATTAAGAAGATGAAAAAAAAATTAGAGAAAATTAAAAAAATAATAATAATAATGATAATACCTGGGTTTGGAGGCGACACTCGAAAAATGAGTCAGAGCAATGAGAGCGAAGTGTATCGAGGAAATAAATCAACGGATGAGATTGAACGGAGCTTGGCTTTGTAGTAGCTGGAGATTGATCCTCGTTGCACGCGGAGCTCTGCACGTCACTGTTACTCTCTTTCGTTGTTTCTTCTCGTCCTCCTCCTTTCGATTCCGAAACCGATTCCCACAACTCGCCCGATTCTCCACCGAGTTTCCCCTTCTCCTCCGCCGCCGATCCTTCATCACCGTATCCGAGCTACCGTTATACGAGTCCTCCACAACCGGTCTAGCAGCCTCCTCAACCGGTCCGGATCCTCCGCCCACCGGTTCGCCTTGTTCCGCTTCCTTTTCGGTCTCCTCGCCTCCGGTTTCGGGTGCCTCACTTTTCGGATCTGTAGAATTCGATTCTTTATCGGAATCTCCACACGGAGCGGCGACTTCACCGGCATCGTCTTCCGGCGACGTATTTACTGGTTCGGCATCCGTGGCTTCGTTTTCGTCCTCTACAATATTTTTCAGATCCGATTTTTCTGTTGCTTTCTCATCTTCCTGTACGTGCTCTTCTGTCAATTCCTTCACTTTTAATTGCAGAGACCTAATCAATAACACAAAAACATTTAAACTTGCTAAAAAATTTCACTACTCGTTAAACTTGAATTTCTTTTTTCTTTTTTTTTTAATTTTTTTCAAAAAAATTTTACACGATAGAAAGATCATAACGTTGGACTTCGCGTTTGAGTTCGGCGACGCGTAGCTTTCGCAGCTCGTCGAGATGGTCGTTTTGGTTGAAACGGCGTTGGAGGTCGAGGTACTTTTGTTTACAGCTGTGAGGTGTGAGGACGTGGTGGAGCGTGGTGGTGCTCCGCTTTCTGAGCTCCGCCGAGACGGAGTCCCAACTCTCCGTACCGTAACGGTGGACGGCGCAAGCTAGCAGAAGCTCTTCCCACGTACCCCATGTTTGTTTCTCGGGAAAGCTTTGTTTTTCCATGAAAACTTTTTCCCTCCTTTTAACTTCTCCGCGTTTCATGAATTTTATTGGGCTTTCCTTTGCTATATGATGTTGCTAGGGCTTTATTTTTTTTTTACTTTTTCTTTTTCTTTTTATACTTTGTTTGTTTGTCTCTCTTCTTCTGTTTGTTTTTAATTTATTCCTCGTCTGCGCCTTTACGGCCTTTTTTTTTTTTTTTTTTTTTTTTTTTTATTATACGGCCTATATTAAGAGGCACTGATATCTACCACGCGATACGATTCATCGATGACTTACCCTTTTTTTTTTTTTTTTTTTTGAGAAACATCGATGACTTACTTTTGTCGGCCAAACATGCCTTATTTTATATTTAGTATTTACTTTGATTTGATTATTTATAGAGTTAATATTGTAAGACCTTAGAATATTTGTTAATTTATTATTTTAACTTTTTTTTATAAAATTATTTTAGAAATTTTTTGATATTATTTTTATGAAAAATATAAAAAAATTAATTACTTTTTTTCCCTATAAAAATTTTCTAAAAATATTTTCTAAACGAATATTCTTCAAAAGAAAAAAAAAATGGTTTTATCTCCACTAAACTATTTTGGAAAATCTCATACAACGTCTTGGTGACTTATAAAACTATCGAGTTTATTGACTTAAAATACATGTAAACAATTTTATTTGTAGTTATTTATGAATTTTTTTAGGCCAAAATATATTACTGGTTCTTGAAGTTTGTTAAGTGAATGCAATTAGTTATTTAAATTTTAAGTGAGCAATTTTGATTCCTCAAATCCAAAAGTTAAAGGCTTCACGTTAATATAAGTACCAACACAGCCCTTTTTATAGCCAGAGTGTTCATTTTCTCTTCTAATTTATAGCTTTCATAGGGTACTAAATACTAATCATAAGAGTGTATGAGTTCTAGTTAATTCAACTGGTAAAGTCTATGAAAGTTAAATAAGAAATTTGGGATTCAATTTCCACTTACACCAAAAATCGATTGATGTCTTGATATGATAATAAATGTAATATAACAAATTGCATTAATGATTGATCTCTCACTAAAAGATAGAATCGACAATATGATCAGATGAATGGAACAGAAATAACAATTACAACACATTTGACCTTTTTTTTTTATTATTACAATTTTTCTATTATCAAATGAAGGAAGTAATTATTAAATATATTAAGAGTATAGTAATATGATACTTTATCATCTCACATTCAAAATAAAATATCCCACTAATTAAATTTATAACAGATAACAAGATCCACCACCGTACGCCAGAAGAGTACTCTCTTTCATTCGACGTGTCATTTTCTTTTGGTTAGGTATGTTACTGCTAGAACTTAGAACTCAAAACCTAACCTTGTTGGTCTCGTGACTATGGTGTAAATTTATGACTCGTATTTTGTTGGAAAGGGATTCTGGATGACTTTTACAACGTAGCGCTGTGTTGGAGTTAGGCCCTTCCAATGGGCTCTCAATCCAATTATTGTCCAACCAGATCAAAGTAAATGCACATTTGCAATTCTATATACGTGTATTAAGCCCATTTTGAGGCCCACCATAGGTCTCACTGCTTTCCCCATGCAAATGGGTGAGTAGCGCATCGGACTAGGCCCAAAAACATCTAACACATTGGATTGAAGTCATTATACAAAATACTAAACACGCGGGAAAGCAAATTTTGCACCAAGCCCAATTTATTTTATGTTAATGTAATAGATAAAAGATTGAAATACAGAATTCAGATCAAGAATTACATGTGACTGTGTGTGTATATATATATTAAGGAGAAATCTACCAAAAAAAAAAAAATCTCTTTTTATCCCAAATTTATACGCCCAAATTTACAAAAGTATTCTTTATATTTCAATGTAAAATTCAATATAATAGATTTTTTATTTGAATTATTAACCCCTATGGATTTTTGGTTTATCGTTTTCCATTAAAAGCCTACAAAATTAATCCAATATACATTTCGTGATATTTGAATGAATGTAACAAGCAAAGTTGGGCAGGAAAAGAGAGAGGGTGTGAGTCATATGACAACATAAATTTGTCCCATTCAACAACTCAAATTGTTAGAATTATGTGCCCTCAAAAACAATACCATGCATTTTCATTTGATCATAAAATTTTATTTTCACATACATAATTTTTATAGGTATATTTCATTGTTTAAATGTGGTATGTGATACCGCCTTTGTAGAAAAATCATGTTAATGATTAAGGAACCAAAAACAAGGAGTAATGATTTTTCATGAATTATTAAATTGTTCTAGGCTGTGGATATTAATTGAATATCCCCATTGAAGCCTACACTTGTTGTGCTGCTATATGATAGGATGATTTACTCTATCATTGAGGTAGTGACTTTAAGCAGACAAGTGGATGTAATGTAACAAGTACATACACTGAATCGAATCTAATCAAGAACACCTTATGGAGTGATCATTGTCAATTAAAATGTTGTTCTATCACAATTTTTCTATTGTCTTCAAAAATGAGGGATTTGTGTATATTTATTTATTATGCACATAACTTTGACAATGTCAATTGGTGATGCTAATTTTAAAAGCTATATACAGACACGTTGGGTTATGTGTGTAATGAGTAAAATGTGTAAATGCTCAACAATGAATTCACCAGTCTCTAAAGAAGATAGTATATTCAGTTAATTTTCATATTAAAGTTGGACTCAAAATAAAACCAGCCGGTGACATTTTTCAAAAATGTTTTTCATAAATATAATATTGTGTATATATATATATATATAAAGAGTTTTTCAAAGATATTTTGGAGTCTAATAGAAATTATGAAATCAATAAATTAAAGGTTACATAAGCTAGGGACATGACAGTGATATTAATCCAATCCTAGTGGCTTGTGGGAATATAGTGTGGTGGAATGACATAAATATAAAATTGTAAGTAATGGGATCTCATTTGTAATTCTCTAATCTTTAGGAGTCAATTGCAATGTGTTGATGGACATTATTGCCATCTATAGAAGTTCAAATATGTTCTTGATATAGTTGAGAAAATTAAGGAATAATTTTGAAAGAGTTTCAAGATAAGTCAATAACATTCAAAAGTTATTGATTAATCCTACAGCCGAAGATTAGGATCCCTAAGGATCCCACGTCCAATCTCTCTCTTGGGTTTTAGAAGTCTTAAATAAAAATAAAATTTTAAAATATCATATCATGAGTTGGCCATCAGAACTACTGAGTGATACTGCAGTCTTTTAAAAACCCAAAAAGAAACAGAGAGAGAGAGACGTGAATACCTTGGGAGGCAACACACTTGGATTGCTAAGAGAGGTGCGCAATTTTGTTCAATTTAGGATCCATAGTTGTGTGATACAATGATCTTTAAATGAAAATATTAAAAAAAAAAAAATTATATTACTTTTGCACCCAAAAAAAAAAAAAATCACAAATCCCTCCACAAAATTTTGAACTAAAATTTCAAAACTTTCCTCTTCCAATGCCAAAAATAAAGACGGCCTCTTTCTTCTGATTTATTAATTAGATTTATTAATTTTTAGAACATTAGTATTAGGTGTGCCAAATACTAAATTTTTAGCATTTGGCACACCAAACACCAAAAAACCTCTTATATCACATGTTCTAAATGCTAACAAAGTTTGCATCGATGAACAATTTGGAATTGTACTGATAGAAATTGTAATTTTAAAAAAAAAAAAAAAATCTCTTTCTATCTCCTCTCTCATCACTCATAGCTAGATCTCTTGATTGTCTTCCTCTCTCGTACTCTCTCAACCTCTCCTTGTTTCTTCTCTCACTCTCACTCTACTTCTCTCTTCCTCTCTCATTTTCACTCTCAGTCTTGCCAAACTACCACCTCATGCACCACCAATCTCTCTCTTGCAGTGAGTTTTTTTTTTTTTTTTTTTTTTTTTTTTTTGTGATTTGATGGGTGAGTTTGGCAGTGAATGGGCTCAACTGATAATGGGTGGGTTCAGGCTGTGGATGGGTTCAAATGGTAATGCAGGCGTCCAAATGGTGATGGGCGAGTTCAGATGGGCGAATCGATGATGGTGGGTTAGGCTATCGGAGGGTTCAGATGGGCAAATTCAATGGTGAGTAAGTTCTTATAGATGGGTTCGGTGACGAGTGGGCGAGTTCAATAGCGTTGGGGTTGTGTTTTTTGTTTTGTGTTTTTTTTTTTTTTTAAATGGTAAAGAGTTTTTAACTTATTTTAATGGGTGTTGTGGTAAAATAAGAAATGTGATGTATAAAACATTATAAAATGATATTTTAAAATAGATAAAATAATTATTTTTAGTGCTTGAAAATAGAATTTTTTTTAGATAATATAATGCCGATACTCTCAGTAGTTCTATATTTCTAGGAAAATTTTATTTTTAGGTACTCTCGGAGCACGGCTAAATAGTACTCACTCTCTCTTATATTCATGATAAATCCCACAATTAATTCAATGAGCGGACCCTAATATGAGAATGGGAGGAATGGGCACCATTCTCTATAGTTAAAGAGTAACTAAGAATTGCTCAATATTTCTATTGTCATTACCCGTATTTGTTAATGCCTTTTACAAAACGCGAAAATCAAGCGGCTCAACAACAGAAGAGACAACTTATAAAATGGAGCAAATCTGGAAAATGGCATCAGATATTATTGAAAACTTTTTGCTGCATTGTGTATCTGTATGGATGGGACAATGAATATATTTTCATAAGATTGTGCTAAAAATTCAAAAGTCATGAACAAAACCACAACTCCACAGGAGTTGGAAGTTCTAATTTTTACTCAAAACTTAAATTTGTTAAAAGTGCATAGCCCCCAAAACAAAACGCAATATACAGAACAGACACAGCTTTCTCATTTATGACATGACTAACCATTAACCAAACCAAACCAAACCAACAAGCTAGTAGTATGAAAACTCATAAAATTGATACTGCAANGATTGTGCTAAAAATTCAAAAGTCATGAACAAAACCACAACTCCACAGGAGTTGGAAGTTCTAATTTTTACTCAAAACTTAAATTTGTTAAAAGTGCATAGCCCCCAAAACAAACGCAATATACAGAACAGACCAGCTTTCTCATTTATGACATGACTAACCATTAACCAAACCAAACCAAACCAACAAGCTAGTAGTATGAAAACTCATAAAATTGATACTGCAATTTAATAATACCAAAAAAAAAAAAAAAAAACACTTAATTAGCTGACCAACATGTAGAAATATCGACAAATTCAAGAACCAGTAGCTCCCATCAAAGCTTTCTTCAGTTCTTCATTCACATCACCCTCATTCGATTTCTTGTCATTGTTTCGCCTATCGAATTTCCCGCCAGATGATTTATTTCCATTTCTTTCCCGGAGCTTAATCTCCGACCGATTTGAATTCTCGCCGGAGATCCTCCACGGCCTTCTTCAACAACCCGTTCTCGGCGTGCAATATCTCCAACTGCCGTTTAACCGTAAAACAAGCTTCCGCCACGTCACCACTAGCTGGAAAATTCTCGTCCGGACTCGTCTTCTTCTTTGAATCCCCGCCGTCCACGTGTTCGATCCCGATCTTGTTCATCACCAAAAAGGGAATCTTTTGGAAAGAAATCCAGCCGTCGGATTCGGATTCGGATTCTCACCGACGCTCTTCACCTCCGCCGGAACCCTGACTCCCCACCGGAAGTTCACAACAGCGCGTCCCCGCACCGGCAACGTCGTCCTCGCTGCCACCTCAATACCGGAGAACAATCCGGCGATCGTTCCCGCCGTCGAATCCACCGTCAATGCCGCCTTGGAAAACGCACCGTTCATAAACGGCTTCTCCACGACCTCAATCGAAGAATCGTCCTCCGGAACGGTGCCGTTCAGCGACTTAACGAGCTTCCCATCAAAAACCGAAGACTGCGACTTCTTGATAGAAAAATCCCCAAACTGAGGCTTGAAGTGAAGCATAAAGCCAGGGTTTCCACGCCCAATCAAATTGAACTCAGCACTCATAAGCATGGAGCTAGAAATCGGCGAGCCAAACGGACCCGTACCAGTCTTAACCACGAGAGAGAAAGGGTTCCACGTATCATTGGGACGGTAAGCGATCTTAATCGACGGCCCAGATTCGAAGAAGGTACCGAGGTTGAGAGTGAGCTCCTTGGACTCACCGGCAATAACTCCGGACTGAAACGGCAAGCCTAAGATGCTGAGAGGAACTTTGGCTCTGAGAAGTGGCTTTTGGTCTTCACGGAATTTCAGTGAAGCTTTCATCTTTGTCAAAAAAAAAAAACCCTAACCCTAAAACCCCGATTGGCTGGCTCCAATACGTTGATGAAGTGGGCTATGTATGTTATGTATTTATATGATTCGTTTTGTTTGATTTGAGTTGAGGTTTTTGGAATTTGAATTTTAATTTGAGGTTTGTGTTTGTGTTTTTTTGGGCCTTTGATTCCGCCAAAATAAAAATACAAATACAAATAATGGAGTGCTTGAGATTGAGATTGATTGGGGTTTATGTTACCTTAATGATTATGATGTTACTTGTTCCGGTTGTAGTGTAATTTAGTTGAATTTCAGGGCTACAATTTTGTTTAAGGATCAAATTGAATTTTGTAACAGGTGTCAAGTTGCAAGCCAGCCGTTAACATTTTTAGGATGACAGTGGCGCGGTTTACTGATTTGTCTCTGTTTGCTGGTCATCCAAGTTTGCCTAGTTGCATCAGTGTAAAGTGGATTCCCCTCTGCTGATTCTGTGTTTTAAAAATCGGTATGTTCAAAACAACCAATTTGGTCTCGGTTCTTGGTTTTACCCTATTTTGAAGCTTTTTATTGAATCAGAATCATCGCCTTGGTGTCAGTTTTTGGTTCAACTGATTGAATCGGTCAATCTGGACCGGGTTTTAAAAATCATGTATACTAATATTTAAAGGAGTTTCAACATGTAAAATTACTAATTTTTAAAATTTTAAATAAATTTTTTATTTAAAAAAAAGGTAGTTTATCAACAAACAGTTTTTCTTTTTTATAAAGTTAAGTGTATTTTTTTTTTCATTTGTTTTCTTGAACGTATCTACTTCCATGTACTCGTTAACATTATACTCTCAATAACAAGTAGTTATTTCACACTACATGTCTCTTCATCTTTATCATTTTTTTCTCTTCAATCTTCAAATACTAAAAAACAAATCTAATCATGCACATCTATTCCCACATTCCCACTAATTTAAAAAGAAGGTAATCACTCAAAACTCAATTAAGAATGTATGAATATACTATTTGTTTTTAATAAATTTTATTATATTGTTTTTTCTTTTCTTTTGTCTTTCTCTTTGTCTCTCTTTCTCTAATTGCTCCACCGCCTTCATAAAAGTAGGTACTGCATCTTTAAATATCTCATATTATAGTTTTCCCTCATCTTAATTTGTTCATTTTTTAAAGTTAGCCTCATGATAAGGGAAAATTATTGTGTACTCCCGAAATACCATAAATGTATGCTCCCTCCTCTCACATGAATGGTGGGTCACACTAATTAAATTCATAGTGGAACCCATCATTCATGTGAGAAGGGGAACTGCACATTTATGGTACTCCGAAAGTACCTAATAATTTTCTCATTATGAGACTAATATTAGTCTCAAAATGATTAAAACTAATCTGCTAATCATGCATACAAGGCAAATTGTAGATTTCTCTCCACCTAAGAGCAACCACATCAGTTCGTTCAAATTTTCTGTCTATTTTGCAAGAAAAAACTTACTTTTTCTATTTTACACATCCACTTTTACAAAACATCTACATCAGTTTATCTATTCTACACATTTATTCAATAAAATATTTAATCTTTTTACATTTTTTATTATTTCCTTCCCTCTCCTCTCTGGAACCCTCTCACAGACCCAATACAAACCTAAAATCACCCACACCTAGCTGCCAGCCACCGTCTTCTCCGTCGAGCTACAACCACCGTCTTCTCGACGCAAAACTCGAAGCTCGACCATGAATTCTCCGTCATTACTAACATGTTGAAGAAGATCGAGTCCTTGGATACTTCGGTTGTATCCAAGGTTGTTTCTGATTCGGCTAAGGATTCCATGAAGCAGACCATTTCCACTATGCTAGGCTTGCTCCCGTCCGATCAATTCTCCGTCACTGTCTCCATTTCCAAATGGCTAGACCCAACACAAACCCAAAATCACCCACACCTAGCCACCAGCCACCATCAACGATCAAATAGAACAAACCCATCGAAATCACCGGCAAGTTCAACGACAAGTTGAGATGATCGAAGAGGCTGATTGGCAAGTTCAACAGCAGTGCTAATCGACGAGTTCAACAGCAGAGTTGAGATGAGAGAAAGAAAGAGTTGTGATGAAATGAGAAAGAGAGAGTTAAGATGAGAGTCAGAGGTAAGAGAGAGAGAAAAAAAAAATCAAATACACGAGCTACAGTAACCGTGTAAATATACACGGTTACTATAGCTAGTGGAAATATTTAGATAAGTTTACACATTTTTACACCCACTGATGTGGGTGTTTTTTTGCTCAAAATGTGTAAAATTTGTACTATTTTCTATTTTAGAAGACTATAAATGGACTGATGTAGATGTTCTAAGTTGTTAAATTGTAATGGTTTGAGATTATATACAACATTAAGTCAATAACCATTTAGCTTAACTAGTTAACACTTCTTGGCAATGGCAGGGCCACTAAGGGGCCAAGGACATCTATCCCCTCCGCCAAAAGCCAATTGTGGGGCCAGAAAATCGGGTAGCCTCGGCCCACTTCAAACCAGGCCCAAATGGCCCACGCCGAGGACGACCCTATTCTCGGTCGTCCGAGACCTCGGAAAAACACGAGGACCGCCCCACCACAGGACTCCTTGAATATCCGAGGAGGAGAAGGGCCCGATGCCATGCTTCGGCGACAGAAGTACGGAGAAGGGGCAAGCCCTGGGCGAACTGTCACCTCGGCATTGAATACCCTCACCTAACCTTCCTGGCCGCATTAATGGGGATGTAACCCCTTGACAGAGCAAAATCGATCAGGGTAAACCACTGGAGCACGGATATGACCTCTGATGGGGCAGACGGACAGGAGGAGGCCAATAGATGATCAACAGGAGGAGGGAGAGTGAAAGATATATAAGGAAGGGGAACAAAGTGTAATGGGGGAGAAAAACAGAAAAGAAGAGAAAAAGGAGAGAAGGGAGAGGAAAAACCTCCTCGACCATGGGCCGAGGAGCATCCCCCAGTTGTAAATTGTTCTTAGTATTTTTCAATAAAAGGAAAGTAGTTCATGCTTCATGCACGCCGGCGAGCGCCTAAACCTTCGATCCACTCTCTACAAATTGGAGGCTCTGTGCTCCCCACGTCTAATGAGGCGTTATCCATCCAACGGTGGAGGTCCGTCTCGCATTTATGGGCGGGAAAACTCGCATGGCTCCTCGATTTGAGGTATAAATACCCGTACGAACCGCTTCTCCCTGTTCCTCATTTGTAATCAAGAATATTCGTGCGCCCTCCTGAGTTCAGCCATACTCTCACTAACACCTCCAGCGCAAAAGCCTGTCCGAGGAGCCCTTCCTCTTTCCAGTAAGTCACTCTGTCTCTCTTTGACCTCCCTTTCTCTTTACCCATTTTTCTACTTCACCTGTTCTTTCTTAGTTCTTTTAGGCGTCAACTGGGATTTGTAGGTTTAAAAAATACGTCGATACTGCGGAGGTGATGGAGAAATTCATCACCGACCGCAGAATTCCCGGCAATGTAGGTCTGAGATATTGTGAGGACGGGGAGTGGCGTATACACAAGCAGGAGGGCGAGGTGGTAATTCCCATAGTCGCCTTCCTTGAAGGGGAGATGACGATCCCCATGGGGCCGATGATGAGGGATTACCTCATGCACTTCCGGTTGGCCCCCACCCAGTGTGGGATAAACGTCTTTAGGATTCTGGGCTGTGTGGACGCCCTGAACGAGAAGATGGGGCGGAGGTTGACCCACCACGACGTGAACTGATGTTACAACCTTTAGCTTCTTAAGGGCAAGTCGTATTACCTGAAGACGAGAGACGACAGGGTGCAGCTGTTCTCGCCGTACCCTCGCAGGCCATCCCCTCAAGCCAAGGCTCGGAGGGTTCAGGGGTTGCCCCTATCCAGCCTGAGCAAAAGGAGTAGGCTTCCCGGCATCTCGGCTCGTCCTACTTTCACGCCGTTTCATTTTATTTTGTTGTGCTTTTCCTCTATGTACTGTGGCTTTTGCCATGCAATTTTTACAAACTCATTGTTGTAATGCGAATTTAATTTCCCTTTATATTTATTTGAATTGCTTGTTTGTGTACACGCTGCCTACTTTTCCTTTTTTCCTTTGATCTGCACGATTTTAGCTTGAATTGTATGTCGGCCAATTGCGCCAGTAACGATGATGAGGAGAGAGAACGTATGCATGGGCAGCTCTCTTGCGTCTCAAGGGCTAGGTGGGGCTTGATCCTTTCCTAACTTGGGATATTTTGTAGTTAGGTCTCTCTGTAGGCCTGAGTCCGAGGACCATACAATGCCCCTGTTCTGTTCAGCACTCAGTTATAGTTGAGTGGTTAGTTTCCCCATAGGCTTGAGTCTGAGGACCATGCAATGCCTTGGTTCTGTCTAACGCTTTCATTTCTCTGTAAGTATCTAGTTTTCCCATAGGTTTGAGTCCGAAGACCATGCAATACCTTGGTTCTGTCTAGTACCCAGGCATAGCCGAGCGGTTAGTTTCCCCATAGGCTTGAGTCTGAGGACCATGCAATGCCTTGGTTCTGTCTAACGCTTCTATTTCTCTATAAGTATCTAGTTTCCCCATAGGTTTGAGTCCGAGGACCATGCAATACCTTGGTTCTGTCTAGTACCCAGGTATAGCTGAGCGGTTAGTTTCCCCACAGGCTTGAGTCCGAGGACTATGCAATGCCTTGGTTTGTCTAACGCTTTCATTTCTCTGTAAGTATCTAGTTTCCCCATAGGTTTGAGTCCAAGGACCATGCAATACCTTGGTTCTGTCTAGTACCAGGTGTAGCCGAGCGGTTAGTTTCCCCATAGGCTTGAGTCCGAGGACCATGCAATGCCTTGGTTCTGTCTAACGCTTTCATTTCTCTGTAAGTATCTAGTTTCCCCATAGATTTGAGTTTGAGGACCATGCAATACCTTGGTTCTGTCTAGTACCCAGGTGTAGCCGAGCGGTTAGTTTCCCATAGGCTTGAGTCCGAGGACCATGCAATGCCTTGGTTCTGTCTAACGCTTTCATTTCTCTGTAAGTATCTAGTTTCCCTATAGGTTTGAGTCTGAGGACCATGCAATACCTTGGTTCTGTCTAGTACCCAGGTGTAGCCGAGCGGTTAGTTTCCCCATAGGCTTGAGTCCGAGGACCATGCAATATCTTGGTTCTGTCTAACGCTTCCATTTCTCTGTAAGTATCTAGTTTCCCATAGGTTTGAGTCCGAGGACCATGCAACACCTTGGTTCTGTCTAGTACCCAGGTGTAGCCGAGCGGTTAGTTTCCCCATAAGCTTGAGTCCGAGGACCATGCAATGCCTTGGTTCTGTCTAACGCTTCATTTCTCTGTAAGTATCTAGTTTCCCCATAGGTTTGAGTCCGAGGACCGTGCAATACCTTGGTTCTGTTTAGTACCCAGGTGTAGCTGAGCAGTTAGTTTCCTCATAGGCTTGAGTCCGAGGACCATGCAATGCCTTGGTTCTATCTAACACTCTCATTTCTCTGTAAGTATCTAGTTTCCCTACCCAGGTGTAGCTGAGCGGTTAGTTTCCCCATAGGCTTAAGTCCGAAGACCATGCAATGCCTTGATTCTGTCTAACGCTTCCATTTCTCTGTAAGTATCTAGTTTCCCCATAGGTTTGAGTCCGAGGACTATGCAATACCTTGGTTCTGTTAGTACCCAGGTGTAGCTGAGCGGTTAGTTTTCTCAAGGCTTGAGTCCGAGGACCATGCAATGCCTTGGTTCTGTCTAACGCTTCCATTTCTCTATAAGTATCTAGTTTCCCCATAGGTTTGAGTCCGAGGACCATGCAATACCTTTGTTCTGTCTAGTTCCCAAGTGTAGCTGAGCGGTTAGTTTCCCCATAGGCTTGAGTCCGAAGACCATGCAATGCCTTGGTTCTGTCTAACGCTTCCATTTCTCTGTAAGTATCTAGTTTCCCCATAGGTTTGAGTCCGAGGACCATGCAATACCTTGGTTCTGTCTAGTACCCAGGTGTAGCTGAGCGGTTAGTTTCCCCATAGGCTTGAGTCCAAAGACCATGCAATGCCTTGGTTCTGTCTAACGCTTCCATTTCTCTGTAAGTATCTAGTTTCCCATAGGTTTGAGTCCGAGGACCATGCAATACCTTGGTTCTGTCTAGTTCCCAAGTGTAGCTGAGCGGTTAGTTTTCCCATAGGCTTGAGTCCAAAGACCATGCAATGCCTTGGTTCTGTCTAACGCTTTCATTCTTCTATAAGTAAGGGTTTGTCTTCGGACTGCTTTATTGGAGACGATTCCTCCTTGGGTCGGACTATGATCTTACACGTGGCGTTGACCTCGCCTTCAGCTCGAGTCCCCCATCTTTTTCATTTACGAGGCGTCCCTTGGCCATTCACGCTCCGCGCTTGACGTTTCGGTGCGCGAGACGCGCCTTCATTAATGTCCTCGTGAATTAGCATAAATCCAGCGGTCTACGGTCCCCTGGGAATTTGGTAGCTCCGTGATTAGCACTGCTGACCATTCTCTTTTCGAATTCTGTGTGGATTAATTCTCACAAACTTTCATCTTTTATATAAGGCTTTCCGGGGGGATGGTTTCTCCATACTCTATGAACCTCCCAACACAAACAGAAAACACGCCATTTCAGCTCCCCAAGCCCCTTTAATAACCCTGCCGGAATTGTGACCGGAGTTGGCAGATATGGGGCGGCTTTGGGCGGGTGCGAGGACATCCGTGCCAAGAGCCATTGTAACCGCAGCCCCCATGAGCTTCCGGCGCGGTAGAGTCTAGGCGTAACATTGACAGTGCCGTACGTGGTGGCCAGGAGGGATGTCACTGAAGTACCTAATGTCTCTCCCCGGAGCGCACCCCTGACGGAGGAGACGCGCGAACTCATATCATGGCTGGTGCCCGAGTGTTGCCGTCTCCAACAGCCAACGCTCGTGAGGATTGGAGAGAATTAAGGGAACATCACGGGAGAGGGCGTCCCGGTGCCCCTGCATCTACTCCTCGCTTTGTTCAAGCTCCGCCGCACCGAGAAAGGAGTTGTTGGTGGCCTTGAAGCAAGCTAGCCTCAGCCCCCTTCCCCCATCTTATTGTCAAGTTCTCCCATTCTCTTGATGCCAATAAGAGTAAGGGTTGACACTTCCCTCTAGCTAGTTTTAAGACAGGTCCGCTTGGGCCTCTGATTGTAGAACTAGCTTGTAGAGTAGTTTTAAAACACGCCTGCCTGAGCCTCTGATTGTACATTGTAACTTTTTGTTTAATAAAGTAATGTGCAGTTTCTTTCCGTTTCTGTTGAATCTTCTGTTTCGAACTTTTATCTTTCTGTAATGTTTGTTTGGTAGTTCCCTTTTTTTTTTTTTTTTTTTGAATCACCACCAATCTTCTGTAGAATGATTACTTAGAACGATTGCTTGTTGCGCCGGCCAGCGCACTAATCCTTCCCACAGACGACGCCAATTGTAGGGTCAGTTTTTGTAGCTCAAGCCCAAAGGATATGGGTTAAAGGCCCAACGAACCCAGAATAATG
>NW_027070474.1:0-127737 GCF_002906115.3 Quercus suber
TGCAGTGTGAGAGGGTGAACATTAGTGGTGAAGAAGGAAAAAAAAGATGGGTTTTGACGCTAAGCATGATGAAAGTGCCAGACAATGCAGATTGGTTAAGTCCTCGAGATCAAGACAAATGCAGAGAGCAGTGCTTGGAGAATTGTTCTTGTATAGCATATGCATATGAAACTAGCATTGGCTGTATGTCTTGGACAAATAAACTAATTGATACACAGCAATTCTCCAGTTCTAGAGTTGATCTTTACATTCATGTGGCCTACTCAGAACTTGGTTAAGTCCTCGAGATCAAGACAAATGCAGAGAGTAGTGCTTGGAGAATTGTTCTTGTATAGCATATGCATATGAAACTGGCATTGCTGTATGTCTTGGACAAATAAACTAATTGATACACACAGCAATTCTCCAGTTCTGGAGTTAATCTTTACATTCGTGTGGCCTACTCAGAACTGGTAAGTTTTTTTTATTTTATACTTTTATGTGAAAGTTAGGCATCAAATTATCCACAAATGTTCAGTTGCTAGATTACTTAGTCTTTTTACTTCGACCAAGTAAATCAGTGTAAAAGGACTCTTTATTTAACACCGTTTTGCAGTCTATTTTGTTTAAACAAGTATTATACCTTTTCCCCTGATTTACAGATAAAGTGGTAGAAGTGAAAAAAATTGTCACAATCACAGTGATCATAGGAACAATTTTCATTTTCTTCTGCACTTACTTACTGTGGAGGTGGATGGCAAAACAAAAAGGTAATATTCCTACTTAAATTAGGCAAGTGGACTAGTACATCTTGCTATATATTACATTACTCACATGTATAGTGGACGTTAGCAAGAAAAAAGAAAGCGACCGAGATCTTATTGTTCAACAGAGAAGAAGCACAATCAAATCATAGTGACAACCTGGACCAAGTTAAAGTCAAGGAGCTACTGCTATTCAATTTTAAGAAGCTGGCAAGTGCAACAGACAACTTCCATCTATCTAACAAGCTTGGGCAGGGTGGATTTGGTTTTGTATACTGGGTAATGATTGCTGTACTAGAGTTTTCTTGTCTAATAATAATTTGAATGACTTGTTAACTATCTGATGTTTGTTTATAGGGAAAAATGTTAGATGGGCAAGAGATTGCAGTAAAAAGACTTTCTAAAGCCTCTAGACAAGGGTTTCAAGAATTTATGAATGAGGTGGTGGTAATTTCTAAACTTCAACATCGGAATCTTGTTAGGATCTGTGGTTGCTATGTAGAAGGAGAAGAAAAAATGCTGATATATGAATACATACCAAAAAAAATTTGGATGCATTCCTCTTTGGTTAGTTAATTTTAATGCCCTTTCTTATAATACACATGTGAGAAATCATTTTATTAATGGCTTTATTCAGTGACAAAAAGCATTTTATGTTTGATGTAATTTTCCTGTGTTTTAATGTTATTTAGGGTAGAGTACTTAAGCCTGTCCTTCAAGTTTGTAAGTTGCATCAATCAGGAATCTCACGGCTAGATGTGAACAGGAGGCAACCTAGCTTGCCGTGAAGTCCATGCCATGTGGAAGGTGGTTTGGATTAGAGTGCAGTCGTGTACCTCGCGACCTTAGGGTGTGATTAGGTTGCGAGTTACATGATCTCTGTCTTTTGCACTCTGGACAACACTTGACCAACACATATTTGCCACACACACACACACACACACAATTATGAGGCGTGGCAAGGGTTTTAGATAAGGGTTATACAAACCCTAGAAATCATAAGAGAGATATCCAGGAGAAGCCTGTCAAGTGTATGAAAAGGGAGAGCATTTTTTCTTTGAGAAAACCAATCCAACCTCGCTTCATTGTATTGATTGAGATATTGTAATCACCTTCCTCACCCATTAACATAGGCCTTGTGAGTGAGAGAATGGCTATGGAAACTTGAGAAGCCACATTCAAATCCAATCTTCATTGGTGGTGTTTCCATTGGTGCTTTAATGGAGGGTCTCTAAAAAGCTAGGAAGAGAAGGGATTTGGAGTAGTGGCTACTCGCTAGAGTTTAGATGGCTCAAGTAGATGTAAGATTTTGGGCTTGGAGGGTTCATAGTGTCCTAATGTACTGCAACTATCTTGCCCAGTAGAGATTTCCAATGGGTGGTCGGGGGAGAGGAGAAAGTCTTAAAGAAACTAACAGTGGCATATATCCAAAAGGCCTAATGCTTGGATACACAGCACAGTCTTTAAACCTTTTTAACTCATGCTCATTTTTCGATGTGGGATTAACTCACTACCATGCTTTATGTAGTGTAGTTTAGTTTGTTTGAAAATTGGTTAAGTCATTTAAACTTGGACTATATTGTTTAGTTTAGTGTTAAAATCAACTTAGTCATAAAAGCTTGCTTTAATGGTTCTAAATACTCTCTAGGAGTAATTTAGCATATTTCAAAATGCGTTATAACGTTAATTTTTTGCAGATAAATGTCGGTGTATTATACCATGAGTGGTGATAATTTGCTACATAGGAATTACCATTATACTATTTTGAGACACTTTAACAATGTTCTCTGTTGTGATACTTCAATTGAAACAGACTTTTCCAATTCTCTTATAACTTCACCACTGTAACTTCTATTTTCAAACTTCATGTTCTTTCATTTTGTGAGTTTCTCTTAATGCCTTTGTCTAAATTCATTAGATCCTCACAAGGAAAAGTTGTTGGATTGGAGAAAACATTTCAACATTATTGAAGGAATTGGTCGAGGTCTACTTTACCTTCATAGAGCTTCTAGATTAAGGATTATTCATAGAGATCTAAAAGCAAGTAACATCTTGTTAGATAAAGAGCTAAATCCAAAAATATCAAATTTTGGAATGGCCAAGATTTTTGGAGATAATGAAGACCAGGCCAATACTAATAGGGTCGTTGGAACATAGTAAGTACCTTTTGTTTTGGTCAATTCATACTAGTAATAATATTTTATGACAAGATTTTGATGTGTTTTGTTGTTAAAAATTTAGTGGCTATATGTCTCCTGAATATGCAATGGAAGGACGATTTTCAGAAAAATCGGATGTTTTCAGCTTTGGGGTGTTGTTACTAGAGATACTAAGTGGAAGAAGAAACTCTAGCTTTTATCATGATGAGCAGTCCATGAGCCTTTTAGGATTTGTAAGTCACCCTTATCTCATTGCCTTATTTTTTTTTAAAACATCCAATAGTTTTCAGTATTGATGCTAAGAATTTCAATCCTTTTTTCATGTTTCCAGGCATGGAAATTGTGGAATGTAGACAACATTATAGCCTTAATAAACCCAATGATATATGAACCATGCTTTGAAATGGAGATGTTGAGATGCATACATGTCGGCCTATTATGTGTGCAAGAATTTGCCAAAGATAGGCCAAATGTATCTGTTGTTATTTCCATGCTTAAAAGTGAGATTATTGATCTTCCTCATCCAAAGCAGCCGGCATTTACTGAAAGGCAAATTGCGTCAGATACAGATTCATCTCAACGCGGCCAAATTTATTTTTCTGTTAACGATGTTACTGTTACAATGGTTCGAGGTCGATAGCTAGCTTGTGTTCTTGACAATTGACATAATTGGTTCTATATATATGACTTTATGTTGGGATCTTTACACTGTTTACAATTTTTTGTTTTTTTTAATTGAATCATCGCTATGAAATTTTTTTATTTTTATTTTTATTTTGGCCATCAGTCTACTCTCTAAAATCCTGCCACCACCCTATGTTTACCTAGGCCGAGCTTCTCTGTTCGAATTGGTTTCAAAGCTGTTCTCTGTGTTATCCAATCTCACTTCAGGTTTGTTTCTCATTCTCCACATATTTTTGTGTTTATTTTGTAGTTGAATTTTGGACTGAGATTTTCTGTATTTTTGGGGATTTTCCTTGTCAATTAATTAATTTATTTTTCAAGTTCTTAAAATACTAAAGTAGACTTGTTTTGGAAAAATAAAATAAAAAATAAAATGAAAAAAAGACTAAAGTTTTGAGATTTTAATCGAGATGGGTTGGAATTTAAAATGAGATACTCCAATATGAGTTATTTTAAACATCACAATGTAAGGATTGCACTCTCAGTCAACGCTGAAATGTTCTTTCTGGTCTAATATGGCAGAAAGCACTACAGAGAGAGAGAGAGAGAGAGAGAGAGAGAGAGAGAGAACCTATAGATTCACAACCAAAAAAAAAAAAAAAAAAAAAAAATTGGGGGATGGGGAGCAACAGCTAATGGGTGTTTAAGATATTATTGTAAGTGGTATTATCAATTATGTAGGTTACAGAAAAGATATTATGAGATTTTTTATAAGGAACATTTATTATTCAAAATAGAAATTCTATGTAAAGAAAACACAACCAAATTACAGAACAACAATTCCTAAAGAAAATCTCTTAACAAAAGGCACAATTTCAAAATGGGATGTCAAATGCCTTCCAAATTGGGGAACCCATTGTTCCTATTGAGCTCGATCTTGAATTGGAACCGGTTGAATCCGTGGCCTAGGATAAATTGACTTCCAAAGCTGCCAAGTTGAACAAATCCAATGGTCCCAAGAAAAAAAAAAAAAAAAAAAAAAAAAACCAATTCTCTAGAACAACATTGAGACATTATTTTATCGAATGATTGAACGCTTTTCTGTTTTTTTAAATGTCTCTAATTGGCAGTTTTGAGCAAGCAAATTAACATTCGTAATGCTTTTGAAAGAACATCTGCCACAAAATTGACAGCCTACTTCGTGATTTTTTATTTTTTACTTTTTGGCTTTCAGCCATTCACTTTATAAAAATCAACTGTAGGTCTTGGCCTCGGAAGAACTGATGATCTAAATAAAGCCTTGATTTCTAAGTTGGGCTCATCAGCAGCTTCTAATGCAGATAAGACATGGGTTCATCTCCTCAAAACCAAATATGTTCATAATTGAAGAAAAAAACTGCTCCCATCTGGAAAGGAACTTACAACTCTATTCCATTGGTTAACAAGGGTCCGCGCCACCCCAACTTCACTCCACAACTATCTCCATTCTCCACCTTCCCAACCAATCACAGAAAATCAACCAAGTAGTAATGGAACAGTGATCTTTTCTCCAAAATTTGACTTCAATATGCCATCATCTGGATTTCTAATAAAAGAGTTGCAGAAAAGATTTTTCATCTTCCCCTGTTCAGGCCAAAGATGAGTTCTTATATATCACGAAGATGTATACTGATATCAACTGGTACTGAATATTTTGTTCCCATAATTAAAGCTACTTTAACTAGATTCAAATCATCCCCCGCATGTGTTGTTAGAAAAAGGAAAAAGGAAAAAGGGAAAAATAAAAAAAATATTCTTAATTTCAGCCATTGTCCATTAGTCCTTACTCCTTATATTAGTCTTTATTCAAACTGCATTTTTTGGCCAACAAAACATAATGAAATATAAGACAAAGACTCACGAAGGTCTGGAGTGGCAATTTTCCTAGAAAACAATCATAAATTGTTTGAAATACTGCTTTATGTTATTTAATATATTTAAGGTCAGGGTGTTCATCAGGGTTTCACACGAACACCTTGACTAACATGTAGCGCCGCCTCTGCAGACCCACCATAAATTGTTAAATAAACATGGCGTCCCTGACCAGACAAGGAGGCTTAGTTTTCTTTTGTTTTGGTGGCTGGAATAAAATTTTCAGTTCATCTAAAAGAAAAAAGATAAACATGGCTTCCCTAACCCCTGTTCTGCATTCTCACTCCAAGTAGAAGTAGGTTCGCACTGAAAAGAATCTAATAGAGGTTTAAGAGATTCTACAATGGTGTTCACACTATGAAGGTAGTGAAAAACAGAGAGCAAAAGAGAAAATTTCAGACAGAGATTAGAGAGAGAGAGACGAAGAGAAGATTTCTGTAAAAAATGAATTCTTTCCTTGCTCATTACATGTCAAGTACAGTATATATATAGCTTACCTGATCTAGTAACAGACTAAGCTAATCCCTAAATTCTAGGGATGGATCCGTATTTTACAGAGGAAGATTAGGAACTAACTAACTAATATTTACCTACCTTAACTGCCCAACTGATCTCAAGAATGCACAGAGTACACGGTGTAAGTGAAGCTCATTCCCCAGAGATGAAAAAGCAGCGTTTGAACTAACATTCTAAATTCTAAATGCAGCGTTTTATTTAAATACATTTACACTATATCATGATATAAAAACGCCATCGTTTGCTGTAGTGTTGAAAACTAGCCGTTGGGCATTTGACTGGAACTAGCTATTGGGCATCTCTTGACCAAAACCATTTGTTGATACAATGGTTGTACACGTATTCTTAACATTCCCCCTTAAACACGAGGCAGTATCAGCCAAGAGTTTGCCACGGAGAACCAGAAAGTGAGGACCAGGCAAAGGTTTTGTGAAGATATCTGCAAAATTATCACGGCCCGAGATGAATTTGATTCCCAAAGTATGACGAAGAACACAGCCCCTCACATAATGATAATCAACTTCAATGTGCTTTGTGCGAGAATGAAAAACAGGATTAGAGGCCAAGGCAATAGCTGAGTTGTTATCACACCAAAGGATGGGAATGTGAGGAAGAAACAGTTTAAGTTCCTTAAACAGAGTACGAAGCCAAGACAACTCAGCTGCTGTGGAAGCCAAGGCACGATACTCTGCCTCTGTGGAGGAACGAGAGACAGTGGATTGTTTCTTGGAAGACCATGAAATGGGGTTTGAACCAAGAAAAACCAGAATTCCAGTAGTAGATTTTCTGTCAGTAGGGTCATCGGCCCAATCCACATCAGAAAAGGCAGAGAATGTGAGTGGACCAGGAGCAAGATAAAGCCCAAAATGCAAAGTACCTCTCACATAACGAAGAACACGCTTGGCTGCCTCCAAGTGAGAAGAAGTTGGATGCTGCATAAACTGATAGAGCTGATGAACACTGAAGGCCAAATCTGGTCTTGTGAAAGTTAAGTACTGGAGGGCACCCACCATGCTGCGATACTCAGTTGGATCAGGCAGAATGGAACCTTCAAAAGGAGTAAGTCTGACATTGGGGCAACAAGGAGTTTTAGTTGGTTTAGAGTTCTCCATGTGAAATCTGTGCAGTACATCAGAAGCATATTTGGATTGGCACAAAGTAAGACCAACTTTGGAAGGCACAATTTGAATGCCTAAGAAATATGAGAGAACCCCCAGATCCTTAAGTTTAAAGGCTTTACTATGTGCAGTGACAAGATGAGAGACTTGTGATGAAGAGTTGCCTGTGATGATAATATCATCAACATACACCAAAAGATAGATTATAATCTGATGAGAGGCAAATACAAACAAGGAAGAATCTGCCATTGAAGCTTCAAACCCAAGATGCAGCAGTTGAGAAGTGAATCTATCAAATCAGGCACAAGGAGCCTGTTTCAAACCATATAGGGATTTATGTAATTTGCAGATGTGATTAGGATGTTGCTGATCCACATAGCCTAGAGGCTGTGCCATATACACCTCCTCCTTTAGAAACCCATGAAGAAAAGCATTAGAGGCATCTAATTGTCTTAGGGGCCACTTGCAACTGACTGCAATGGATAGCACCAGTCTCACTGTAGCAGGTTTCACCACTGGACTAAATGTTTCAGTGTAGTCCACACCTCCCTGTTGATGGAAACCCTTGGCAACCAACCTTGCTTTGTAACGAGCAATGGTGCCATCACTGTGCAATTTGAGCTTATATACCCACTTACAGCCCACCAGATTAACACTAGAAGCAGCAGGAACAAGGGACCAAGTGTGCTGTCTTTGCAAGGCTGAGAATTCCTCATCCATGGCTTGAACCCACTGAGGAAATTTGCAGGCAATTTTGTAGGATGGAGGTTCAGTGTGAGTGTAATCAACCACAGCCTTGTAACATAGTTTAGGTCTAGAGATACCATTCTTTGATCTGGCGGTCATAGGGTGTAAGTTCACAGGAGCAATGACAGAAGCAGTGGCTGTAGGAAGAGAAGAGGTGTTGACTGCAGGAAGGGATGAAGCAGTGACTGCAGGAAGTGAGGAAGTAGTGACTGCAGGAAGGGAGGAAGTAGTAACTACAGGAAGTGAGGAAGTAGTGGCTGCAGGAATGGAGGAAGGAGGAGATGGGGGTGTAGAGTGAGGAGTAGATGAGGGAGGACAAGTTTGACAGGAAGAATTATGAGCAGGATTTGATAAATGAGAAGGAGAAGTAGAATATGGTCCTAGAATGGATGGTTGGTTAGAGGAGTGTAAGTAGAGGAGATTAGACAGCCAGACATCAGAAGAAGGAGGAGATGAATTTGCAGTAGATGATGTATGGAAGGAAAAAGGGAACTTGGTTTCATTGAACAACACATGTCTGCAAGTGTATAGAGTATGAGAAGGCAGATCAAGGCACAAGTAACCCTTAGAAATTGCAGAATAGCCTAAAAAGAGACACTCTTTGGTTTTGTGATTTAACTTGTGCTTGGTGTATGGTCTTAGGAAAGGGTAGCAAGCACAGCCAAAGACTTTGAGGGAAGATATATCAGGTGCTTAACCATACAGTTTATGCCAAGGAGAATGAAAGCCTAATGTAGGAGTAGGGAGTAAATTGATAAGTGTTACAGCAGATTGAACAGCAAATGACCAGTAGGAAGAAGGTAAGGAAGCTTGTGATAAAAGTGTAATGGTAGTTTCAATTAGGTGTCTATGCTTCCTTTCAACTAAGCCATTTTGTTGAGGTGTATATGGGCAAGAGATTTGGTGATTAATACCATTAGAGGTGAGGTAGGATTCAAAGGAATGTGAAGTGTACTCACCCCCACCATCTGATCTAAGAGTCTTAACAGTAGTTGAAAATTGTGTTTTAACCATGGCATGAAAAATAACAAATTTGGAGTAAACTTCAGATTTTGCAGAAAGGAAGTAAAGCCATGTAAACCGAGTGAAGTGATCAACAAAAATGACATAGTATTTGTAGCCATTTATTGATGGAAGAGGTGCAGGACCCCACAGGTTAGTGTGTACAAGTTCAAATGGAGCAGTAGCTACAAATTTGGAACTAGGAAATAGAAGTCTATGCATCTTTCCATGAAGACAGTGAATACAAGAATTAACAAAATTGACATTGGTATTACAAGACAAACCATTATTTTGTAACAAAAGGTTAAGAGTTTGAGAGTTGGGGTGTCCAAGTCTGTTGTGCCATAGATGCCAACTAGAAGAAGAGAGCTGAATAGAATGACAGAGTTTATTGGGAAGCAAAAGGTCAGTGGCCTTGTGAGGGTAGATAGGGTATACACCCCCTTCACTCTTGCCCTTGTAAAGAGTTTTCCCCGTGGCCAAGGCCTGAATGAGTAAGGTGTTTGCATCAAAGTAACACTAGTAGTTATTATCAAGACATATTTTATGAACTGAGGCAAGATTAGAAGCAATAGATGGAACTCTAAGAACATGTCTAAGTTGAATAGGAGTATTGGAAGTAGAAATGAGTGAGTTACCTATATGAGAAATAGGTAAATTCTGACCATTGTCCACTGTGAGGTGCTCCTGACTTGTATAAGGCTTAGGAAAGCTTAAGTGACTCAGGCTTGAAGTGACATGGTCTGTAGCTGCACTATCTGCCAACCAAGGTTGCTCTTGAGTGATCATTGAGTTTGAAGAAGTGGCCATTGTAGCTAGCTTCGTGGGTGGATGCTTGCCTTGATAGGCATAGTCCATCCTGTGGTAACAGTCTAAAGCAAGATGTCATGCCTTACCACAAATCTGGCAAATAGGTCTTTCTGATCTAGTGTTAGACCCTTGAGGTTGTGAGAACTGAGATGAAGTAAATTGATGATTGAAATGATTAGGTAATGGACCTCTGCCTCTACCTCTTCCATTGTTATTTCTTCCTCTCCCTCTATTGTAATACTGGTTGTGAGTATTATTGTCACCAGTATTGTTAAATCTTGGTGCAATGTTAACTGCCATAGCAAAGGTGGAGTCTCTGATCTCCATTCCTTCATTCAACGATTCTTCTTCTGCATTTAACATGGTAGCTAATTCATCAAAGCTTAATTTGGTGCTTCTGGTTCTGATTGCAGACCTGAATGCACTAAATTCCTTTGGGAGACCTTTGATTGCCACATGAAGTAGCTCCTCATCGTCCAATAGCACACCTACTGCCATAAGTTTATCTCTTATCACCTTGATCTTCTGCAAATATGCATCTACAGAATTTGATCCTTTCCTCACATTGTGTAGCTCAGCCTTTAGGTTCATCACGTGTGACTTTGAGATTGAAGAGAACATATTTTCAAGAACCTTCCAGACATCTTGTGCTGAAGAACATCCAACAGTTATAGCCAATACTGAAGGAGTGAGGGTTGAGCTAATGAAGGTAAGTAGTGCCTTTTCCTTGGATTTCCAGATGAGATACTCTGGATTGATCACTGAGGTAATCGTACCAGATAAGTCCTTGAGAAATTTCTCAGGAACAAGTGAAACTTCATCAAGAAGCTCAAACATGGAGTAGGTCTCTAACACCATGGAAATCTGATATTTCCAAACGATATAATTGGAAGAATCCAACTTGACTGTCATCATATTTGACATATTTGATAGTAGAAGCAGAGGTTGATTTGTAAGATTGAAGGAGGTAGGTGTTGAAATTGATGGTAAGGTTGTGGAGGTTGAAGGTACAATTGTTGAAGGTGGAGCTGAGGAATTTTCTGCCATTGTTGCTGGGATCGATTGATGCTCTGATACCATGAAAAGAATCTAACAGAGGTTTAAGAGATTCTACAATGGTGTTCACACTATGAAGGTAGTGAAAAACAGAGAGCAAAAGAGAAAATTTTAGACAGAGATTAGAGAGAGAGAGACGAAGAGAAGATTTCTGTAAAAAATGAATTCTTTCCTTGCTCATTACATGTCAAGTACAGTATGTATATATAGCTTACCTGATCTAGTAACAGACTAAGCTAATCCCTAAATTCTAGGGATGGATCCGTATTTTACGGAGGAAGATTAGGAACTAAATAACTAATATTTACCTACCTTAACTGCCCAACTGATCTCAAGAATGCACAGAGTACACGGTGTAAGTGAAGCTCATTCCCCAGAGATGAAAACGCAGCGTTTGAACTAACATTCTAAGTTCTAAATGCAGCGTTTTATTTAAATACATTTACACTATATCATGATATAAAAACGCCACCGTTTGCTGTAGTGTTGAAAACTAGCCGTTGGGCATCTCTTGACCAAAACCATTTGTTGATACAATGGTTGTACATGTATTCTTAACACAAGTTATGGGACTTCTTAACAAGAGTAACTTGTTGTCTATCCTTTGTTGTCGTAGACACCATTATATCTTCTCAATCCATCAAAGACAAAAGACTGACTACATAATCTCCAATGGGAGTGCTTTCAAACAGGGATTCTTCAGCCTTGTAAATTCTACTAATCGATACCTCGGAATATGGTATAATAACGTATCTGTATTTATCTGTATTCAGTCAGAGAGAACCCCCTCAAGGATTCTTCTGGGTTCTTACTATATCTGACGACGACAATCTTATAATATTAAATGGACAAAAAGGTGATTCTTTGGTCATCGAATGTTACAAGCCCTGTTGTTTATTCGAGTTCCCAGCTTTTATCTAGATTCGTGGAACCTTGTCTTGCAAGCAGGGCTAGCTCAATGTATTTTGGGCCTAAGGCAATAATTTTGAGTGGGGCTTCTGAAAAAAAAAAAAAAAAATTAAATTTTTTTTTTTCACAAAAATAGTTTTTTTTTTTTTTTTAATTTTTATAAAAGATGGAAATTCTACTCTAGTTAAAGTGTATATGTGTGTGAAATTCTCTTGGGACACGAATTTCGCTCTTTGCCCCCACACCCTATAAACACATGTACTTGTGGAGTGACTATCACATCAAGGGTGTGCAGTGGACTCATACAAAAGTATACAAGTAATTTTTTATTTTTTTTTATTTTTAAAGAATCAATGAAATTCTTTGAAAGAAAAAAAAAAAAAAGAAAAAAAAAGAAGGTGAAATTTATTTAAAAAAATTAAAACCCTAACAGCGTATGTAAAGATGTAGTTCCATGATTGCTAAAAATAATAAAATAAATTTATGGTCCTATGCTACTCCATGTCCCAACCAATTTGTTAAATGAATGAATGAATGAATGAAAGAAAATGAGTTTATCTATGTGCTGTGTCAGAATGTAAAGTGACTACAAAGAATAAAATAAAGAGAAAGTAAAACAAAATAGCTTGAATTATGAGAAAGTTCAAGAAAGAAATAAAGGTTTTGGAGAAGTAACAAACCTGAGGATCAGACTCGAACAAAATTGAATATGTATATATTTTTTGTTTTTACACTTCAGTTGTTTGGTTGAGAGAGAAAGAGAGTGTGTGTTTTCTCAACTTCTCTATATGGGAGTTAATGAATTTTACTCTGGAAAACACCAATGAAGAAGATGAAAGGTTACACATCAAACCAAAAATTTATTTGTTCTAGTTTTTCCTTTGATAAAAAAATTACTTTTTATTTATTGGTTAAAATTTGGGGCTTAAATAATACTTTCGGGAAAGAGATATCCTAGTGGGTAGAAGTACTGTTATAGAACATACTATTTTTTCACAACAATTGAGTTAGCAGATTTTGGTTTTTACCGATTTTTATTTGGGTCACTATTGATGTTATTTTATCATCAAATATTTTGGGACTTAAAATTTTTGATTGGTTAAAATTTGGGGCCTTTTTTTGCTTGGTAGCCTTAGGCGATTGCCTCACTTACTTAGTATAGCCTTGAAAGAAGATACAACAGGGAGAATCATATGGGGGAGTTTCCAACTTCCTATTGATACATTCTTGCCCAACATGAAAATTAGTGCTAATGCAAGAACAGGTAAGAAGGTTGAGTTGATATCATGTAAAAGCCCTTCTAATCCTTCCGTTGAAAGCTTCTCTGCCGGTATTAATCCCGTTGGTCTTCCTCAATCATTCATTTGGAAAGACCGTAGCCTATGTTGGTGCAGTGGTCCATGGAATTCTTGGATCTTCATTGGAATACCAAACATGGCTTCTGTATTTCAAGATGGATTTAGTTTGATAAATGATAAAGAAGGAACTTATTATTTATCTTTTTCTTATGGAAATTATATTTTACCATCCTAAACTATATACCAGATTATACTTTGCATCATAAACTATCCGAAGGTACACTTTGCACCCCGGTGTTACTTTGGTTATTATGTTTGACAGAATCCTACTACACGTGACAAGCACATGCTTCTTGCATAGGTGGACTAAACTTAAAAGACCAAAGCGCCCTTTTTCAAAATCAATTAAAACAAAAGCCAATCTTTTCCACATCTCTCTTTATCTTGCGTGCATGCCAGCCTCCCCCCAAATTCAGATTCTTGTAAACCCTAAATCCCCAATTCGAAAATTGCTTCTGCTCCACCGTCCCTCCACCACCAGGGCAACCTAAACAGTATGCCTGAAGAACACAATTCAACATGAAATTTTCAAAATATTTCTACAAAATGCACTTTATTCACATTTTGAACAAATACCCAAGAATTCTCTAAAAATAAATTGAAATAAAAACCTAATTTATCATGACATCTGATGGTCCAAATCTAGTCTTATATGAATTAAGAAAATCGATTAACAATTTTAATCAATTTGCATATGTCTCACGATTAAAGAAAATTTACTCCCCTTTTTTTTTTTTGGCTCACATAAACACTGCACTTAGATTTTTTTCCCTTCCTCTTAGTAGCTTGAACTATATCATTGCCTTCTCCTAATTCTATCTGAAATATGAGACCAAATCTACGCAAAAAATTGACACGCCTAAACACTTGGGCCTTCACCATGTGGGCTGGACCAATGGTGCTAGTGCAATGTGCAATGACACGCCCAACAACATCAAATTTTGTCCATTTAATGATTCATAACTTTTACGGCTTTTATTCTTTTGCATCCACTTTTTTATGGATTCAGATCCTCTAGATTTCCTAGGGTACTCTATCAAATAGATTTTCTTAAATCCTAACCACTCTTTAATGATTTAATGGTCAAGATTCTACCATGTCAGCATTCTACTAACAATAATCTTAATTGTTTTGTTTGCAACATTATTTTATTATTTTAAGAATATTGTTAGTGGAATGCTGACATGGTAGAATCTTGACCATTAAATCATTAAAGAGCGGTTAGGATTTTAGAAAATTTACTGGTAGAGTACCCTAGGAAATCTAGAGGATCTGAATCCCTTTTTTATATCTATATTTTCACATCCATTTTTATATTTTAAATATGGATTTTTTTTCCTTGTTTTTTGAAATGTGTACATTTTTGCATCAAATGTGAATATGTGTATGAAATAATGGATATGAAGGAGTGTGATAGAATATTTAGCCTAACTTTTATGATTTATTTTCATTTCAGTTAAATGATACTTATAATGGAAAATCTAATAATAAAAATAATGTAAAAATAACAGGAAAATAATTCAACTAACTTCCTAGAGATGGAATTCATTACCTGCATGTACGGTTCCAGCTTCCTTGTGACTTTCGTGGAGCCATTGTGTTGTTTGATGCTGAAAAGTTTAGAAGTATGTGAGTTTTTCCACAAGCCCAAGATAGTGATCTTGTGTGTGAATGCAACCCATCCGGTATCTAATATCAAAATATCTTGCTACAAACAAGAGCAAGTTGGCAAATGAATAAGTGGCTCAAAATTTGCCGATCTAAATATTTCACATTTTAGTCAATATGGGCTGCGTTGAGTACTGGAAATTCCAAGTATGCAGCTATTAAAGAGATATTTCCGTGCAAGAAGAGTATGAAAAGACGCAATGACTGGCCAAATTGGCCAAATACAACCTATTTTTGAAATTTTTAGCAAAACAACACTGTTTCGAAAATAAATGGTGATCTATCACTTTTCTTGGTACTCGAGTTTATGAAACTCAAGTTCCTCATCAGTTTTGCCACTGTGGCACTGCTGAGCTGGAATTTGTGCGATTAAAAAAAATAATGTGGTACTCGAGCTTGGTAAACTCGAGTGCTCGAGTACCTTTTATAAATAAAATGCAGATTATTTTATTTTTGCAGTACTTAAGTTTACCAAGCTTGAGTACCGTGTAAATTTTTTTTTTAAAATTTTTTAAAATTTTTTTTGGGGATAATTGACAAATAAACATAAAATTATTTTCTACATAAACTATTTATAGCATTCTGCATAAAATTATGCAGAATGCTAGAAATAGTTATGTAGAAAAAAAAATTTATTTTTATTTGTCAATAATCCTCAAAAAAAAAAAAAAAATTTACATGGTACTCGAGCTTGGTAAACTCGAGTACTGTAGAAATAAAATAATCTGCATTATATTTATAAAAGGTACTCGAACCTGGTATACTCGAGTATTGTGTTGCATGGTACTCGAGTTTACCAAGCTCGAGTACCACATTATTTTTTTTAATAGCACAAATTCCAGTTCAGCAGTGCCACGGTGGTAGACTGATGAGGAACTCGAGTTTTATAAACTCTGAGTATCAAGAAAAGTGGTAGATCGCCATTTATTTTCGAAACAGTGCTTTTTTGCTAAAAATTTCAAAAATAGGTGGTATTTGGCCAATTTGGCCAGTAGCATCCAATGTCATTGTTATCACAAACCAGAATCATTGTACATTTGATTTGATTTGAAAACATGTTCGTTTGTCCAGCTTTGTTGTTGTGGAGTCAAAATCTTTAGTGTGCCCTTTGTCCATGGGTCCTACTAAAGGACCCGCCACCCACCGTGGTTGGTCTATAAACAATGGTTTGAATAGATTTGGGTATCATCCCCACAAAACCACACAAACCAGAAGCATTGAACAAGTTACAATGGGACTTGTTCAAAATACAAGAATGTCAATTCTTCTAGTCTTGCTATGTGGCTTTTGTTTAGAATCTGGCTCTGCCACAGACACCATTACTTCTTTTCAACCCATCAAAGACTCTGACTGCATAATCTCCAATGGAAGTACTTTCAAATTGGGATTCTTCAGCCCTGTAAACTCTACTACCAATCGGTACCTCGGAATATGGTATAATAAAAATTCAGCTTTCCCTTCCCAATGGGTATGGGTAGCCAACAGACAAAACCCCCTGAAGGATGCTTCTGGGGTTGTTACTATATCTGAGTGGGAAATCTTGTAGTTTTAGGTGGACAAAAACAGATAATTTGGTCATCGAAAGCCACAAACTCTGTTGTTAATTCAAATGCCAAGCTTTTAGATTCAGGAAACCTTGTCTTGCAAGACACTAATGGGTCAATCATATGGGAGAGTTTCCAATTTCCTACTGATACAATGTTGCCCAAAATGAAAATTAGTTCTAATGCAAGAACAGGTAAGAAAGATCAGTTGACACCATGGAAAAGCCCTTCTGATCCATCTATTGGAAGCTTCTCGTGGGGTTTGAAAACTCGAAGTCTTCTTCAAGTATTTATTTGGAAAGATGGTAGCCCATTTTGGCGCAGTGGCCCCTGGAACACTCGGATCTTTAGTGGAGTACCAGATATGTATTCTGTATATCATAATGGATTTAGTCTCGTAGAGGATCCAGATGGAATATTTTCTTTAAGTTTCGTTTATGTGAACACTTCTTCACAACATTTTGTCCTGACTTCGCAAGGAAATTTTGAGCTAAGATATTGGGATGATGAGAAGGAGAATTGGGAGGTACGGTGGAAAGCTTTGAAGAGTGAGTGTGATGTTTATGGTAGGTGTGGTGCATTTGGAAGCTGTGATTCACGGAGTTTACCAATTTGCACCTGTTTAAGGGGGTTTGAGCCAAATAACACAAAAGAATGGAGTAGAGGAAATTGGACTAGTGGTTGTGTGAGGAGGACACCGTTGCAGTGTGGGAGGGTAAACAGTACTGGTGGTGAAGCCGACAAAATGGATGGGTTTTTGAAACAGAAGATGATGAAGGTGCCAGACTTTGCAGATTGGTCACCTGCTCATGAAGATGATTGCAGGCAGCAGTGTTTACAGAATTGTTCTTGTATAGCTTATGCATATGATACTGGCACGGGGTGTATGTCATGGACTAGAAGCTTGATTGACACACTCCAATTCTCCAGCGGCGGAGTTGATCTTTACATTCGTGTTGCCTCTTCAGAACTTGGTGAGTTAATTAGTTTTCTGTCCAAATTTATCTTAAGCTTCAAATCACATGTACTGCTTGTCCATTTGGTAAAAGACAAATTGTTTTACAAAATGAGAAAAGAAAAGAAAACATAGTTAGTAATCTATTTTGTGTGAATTATGTTGGGGATAAAAAAATAAAACCAAAAACCAAAAATCCCACCTCATGGTGAGAGCAAAATCTCAACCAATATTATTAATCAAGTGGGAGTTTTCAAGGGTCGAGCTTCGAATTAGTGTTCAAGCATATTAGTGTGATAAAATTAATCTTTAATCAGTGTTAATCTTCGAATTTTTAGTTGTTTAGCATGTACATCGCCAATACTATTATAGTTTATGGTAAATAGCTATCCATTAATCTGGAAGGACATCATAAATTAATTGGAGTAGGAGTCCCGTAAAGGTATCGGGAGCTGGTCCCCACTGATTTTCAAACTGGTTGCCATGTGTCTATCTCGCGGGAGCAAATCTTAATTTGTTTTCAAATTATAAACTATAAGAGTATTGGTGATGTACATGCTAAACAACTAAGAATTCTAAGATTAACGCTGATTAAAGATTATGCTTTAAATTATACTTTAACTAGTCGTAGATCCACACGTTGCTCGTGATAATTTTTTAAATAAAATACTATTTTAGTCCCTAGACTTTATAATTTTTTTTAAAAAAAATAGTTTTATCATTTTTTCATAATCTTGTCTATAACATTTTTTACCATTATCATATATTTATTGGTTGGTGATTTGCATAACATAGACATTAAATAAGAGGTAGAACTATTCATTAATTTTTTTTAAGTCATGGTGTATGAAGATTATGATTATATAAATATATATATAAATATATATATATATATAAAATTTATCTAGTTAGAGTTTGATTAGTTTTAAGTTTAAATTTTTTATTATTATATTTAATTGTTGATTTTATTGCACTATAAAGCTAAAAGGCCTTTTTTTGAAAAAAAGAAATTGTGACATTTTGAATTGTAGAAATATGATTGTTTTAATTACCTTGTGTATAGATTTCATTATTAAGTTATAAACATCTAAATTAAAGTAGCTGAATATGTAAATGCAAAATTATATGTAAAGTTACAACCACACAAGATAAATATGCATATATATATATATATATATTATTCATGAATCATTATTTCATTGTTTACTTATAAATATTTAAATTAAAGTTTTTTTTAAAAAATATAAATTAAAATAGATGAATATGTAAAGGTAAAATTATATGAAAAGTTAAAACTACACAAGATGAACGTTTAACCAATTGTAGTTGTGTGTTTTTGGAAGACTGAAAGTATACACAATTGCTTTAGTTGGAACTATATAAGTATGCAAATATTGTTGCAAGTGGTTCCATCATTTGCAAATTATCAAGTTTAGTGGCCTTACAAAACAGATATTTCATTTTGCAAAAAACTTCACATGAACTCCTCTTTATTTATTTATTTTTTTTGCCGAAACAACTTAAGAATATTAAGACTTAAGTTAACACATGTGGTAACTGTAAAACATGTCAGTGATATGAAAAATAGAAAGATTTAAATATTTAAAAAACATTTTTAGTAGATTGTAATATAAAACATTTTTTCTCAATATTTTATATAACTTTTCCCATAAGATCAATATTGTTGGCATCCTTTAAAAATGATACATAATATTTTTGAGAAGAAAAAGAAGAAGTAGAGACAATGCTAACACATAATATAAAATTATTAAGTTTGCGTGATTTAAATTTGTGGCAAAAAATATTAATGTATCTATGATAAAAGTTTTTATCTAAATGATATATAGTAGTTCATATTTTTTTAGACTTGATTCAAAAAGTTCATTCTCAATTGCCTTTTAAGTCTACAAATTGCTCAGTCTATAGGTCTAGACACATTCAAAGTGTGCTATCTAAATTATAAATTATATGACCATTTATCACACAAATATATTGATTCCTGGCCCCCAATGTATGGAAAAGGAAGGCAAGTTTGTGTGTAGCCATTTTCTTGATTTGTGCTGCATAAATTAATAGTATGGAGGATGTGACTGGATTTAAATATTGAATAAAATAAGATGAGAGGAAAAAAGAGTAAAAAATAAAATATATAGAAATAAGCATCAAACTTATATTATTATATAATAATATAATAACATTATATTATTATATACTATATGTATAATGCAATAGGATAATATTTAATCAAAGAGAATATAAAAGATAACAACTTAAAACACAAAACTAAATTACATCAACCCAAAGTAGAATTCTAATTAACACAAAAATTCATCAACCTAAAGAATTGATGCAATAAAAAAAAATCAAACAAAAAATGAAAAACAAATTGAGAGAGAGAGAGAGAGAGAGAGAAGTAAGCTTTTTTGTGTGAGAAAACTATGCATAGAATGAAAAAGAAAATTTCAAATTTATAGTAAGATGTTGAGAATAAGAAGAGTCAAATAAAAGAAGATAAAAAGGTAGAGAAAGAATGATATTAAGGTAGAAAGTAGCGGGAAGATGAAGAGGAAAAGGGAGGGAGATTTTTGGAAAATTAATAATAAAAATAATTGTTAAAAGATATTTAAATTTTTAAATAATGGAGTTTTTAAGTCACCTTAAATGATAAAATGTTTAAAAAAATATATAATAAAAATTGGAAACAAAAAATGATGACGTGGCTGCTGATGTGGTTCAACATGAGTGTATCAATATGAGTGTAGCAACATTAAATGCTACGCTTCAGCTTTTAGTAATACTAGTCGCAAATCCGCGCGTTGCGCGTGATAATTTTTTAGATAAAATACTATTTTAGTCCCTAGACTTTATAAAGAGTTTTTTTTTTTTTTACATAGTTTTATCATATTTTTCATAATTTTATTTATAACATTTTTTACCATTATCATATATTTATTGGTTGATGATTTGCATAACATAGACATTAAATAAGAGGTAGAACCATTCAATAATTTTTTTTAAGTCATGGTGTATGAAGATTATGATTTTATATATATATATATATAATGCCTAGTTAGAATTTGATTAGTTTTAAGTTTAAATTTTTATTATTATATTTAATTATTGATTTTATTGCACTATAAAGTTTTCAATGTCTTCTGTATAGTCATCTCTATTTTATTTTTACTCCTCTTTACCACTTTTTATTTTCCAAATAACAATTATTAATTAACGTTTGATTTCATTTCTTTTTTTCCTTCCTTCATTTATTTTTTATTTTATTTTATGTTCCTTTGCTAGTTGTAAATTTTATGATTATCAATAAGAAATAGATATCATGGATGGCTTAAATAGTTATAAATGTAGTTACGTTGGTGGTATGTTAAAAAGTCTTTTTTTTTTTTTTTTCCTTTTGAATTTTCAAGGAAATATAAAAGACATTTCTCTAGTTTGGTCTCAATCAATTAAGATATCCACAATATATTACGGAAGTAATAATGAGCCTAAATTTTTTTTAATGTATGAAGTGGTTAGGTTTGTGGTATGTCAAAGGTTTTAAAAAAAAATTAAAAATAATTCCAAGGAAATGTAAAAGGCCTTTTTTTGAAAAAAGAAATTGTGACTTTTTGAATTGTAAAAATATGATTGTTTTAATTACCTTGCTTATAGATTTCATTATTAAGTAATAAACATCTAAATTAAAGTAGATGAATATATAAATACAAAATTATATGTAAAGTTACAACTGCATAAGATAAATATGTATATATATATATATATTTTATTATTATTCATGAATCATTATTTCATTGTTTACTTATAAATATCTAAATTAAAGTTTTTTTTTGAAAGAAAAATCTAAATTAAAATATATGAATGTGTACAGGTAAAATTATATGAAAAATTAAAACTACCTAAGATGAACGTTTAACCACTTGTAGATGTGTGTTTTTGAAGACTAAAAGTATACACAATTGCCTTGCAAATCATCAAATTTGTTAGCTTTACAAAACATATATTTCATATTGCAAAAAACTTTACATGAACTCCTCTTTTATGACAAACTTTTTTTTTTCTTCTTGCCGAAACAACTTAAGAATATTAAGACTTAAGTTAACACATGTGGTAGTTGTAAAACACGTCAGTGATATGAAATATAGAAAAAGCATTTTTAGTAGATTGTAATATAAACATTTTTTTCTCAATAATTTATGTAACTTTTCCCATAAGATCAATATTGTTGGCATCCTTTAAAGATGATACATAATATANTTTCAATGTCCTCTATATCTATTTTATTTTTACTCCTCTTACCACTTTTTATTTTCCAAATAAATTATTAATTACGTTTAATTTCATTTTTTTTTTCTTCCTTCATTTATTTTTATTATTTTTATGTTCCTTTGCTAGTTGTAAATTTTATGTTATCAATAAGAAATAGATATCATGGATGGCTTAAATAGTTATAATGTAGTTATGCGTGGTGTATAAAGGTTTTTTTTTTTTTTTTTGAATTTTCAAGGAAATATGAAAGATTTCTCTAGTTTGGTCTCAATCAATTAAGATATCAAATATATTAACGGAAGTAATAATGACCTAAATTTTTTTAATGTATGAAGTGGTTAGTTAGTGGTATGCAAAGGTTTTAAAAAAAAATTAAAAATAATTCCAAGAAATGTAAAAGGCCTTTTTTTGAAAAAAGAAATTGTGACTTTTGAATTGTAAAATATGATTGTTTTAATTACCTTGCTTATAGATTTCATTATTAAGTATAAACATCTAAATTAAAGTAGCTGAATATGTAAATGCAAAATTATATGTAAAGTTAACATCCTTTAAAGATGATACATAATATATGGGCCTAGACACATTCAAAGGGTGCTATCTAAATTATATGACCCTTTATCACACAAATATATTGATTCCCCTAATGTATGGTAAAGGAAGGCAGGTTTGTGTCTAGCCATTTTCTTGATTTGTGCCGCATAATTTAATAGTATGGAGGATGTAACTGGATTCAAATGTTGAATAAAATAAGATAAGAGAAAAAAAAGAGTAAAAATAAACTATATAGCAATAAACATCAAATTATCCAAGTTATTCTATGTAATATAATAACATTATATTATTATATAGTACTATATGTATAATGCAGTAGGATAATATTTAATCAAATAGAATATAAAAGATAACATCTTAAAATACAAAACTAAATTGCATGAACCCAAAATAGAATTCTAATTAACACAAAAATTCATCAACCTAAAGGATTGATGCATTGAAAATAAAATATAAAAAAAATCAAACAAAAAATGAAAAACAAATTGAGAGAGAGAGAGAGAGAGAGGTAACCTTTTTTGTGTAGAAAACTATGCATAGAATGAAAAGAGAAATGTCAAATTTATAGTAAGATGTTGAGAATAAGAAGAATCAAAATAAAGGAAAACAAAAAGGTAGAGAAAGAATGATATTAAGGAAGAAAGTAGTGGGGAGATGAAGAGGTAAAAGGGAGGGAGAGTTTTGGAAAATTAATAATAAAAATAATGGTTCAAAGATATTTAAATTTTTCAATAATGGAGTTTTTAAGTCATCTTAAATGAGAAAATGTTTAAGAAATATATATATAACAAAAATTGGAAATAAAAAATGATGACGTGACTGATGATGTGGCTCAATGTAAGCGTAGCAACATTAAACGCTACGCTTCAACTTTTAGTAATATATAGATATAGATGAGAAAATTATGCTTCAAATTATAATTTCTACTAAACTCCTATTACCCGCTAGTCTATTTTGTTGGTAAATAAAAGACTCTTTATTTAACACCGTTTTTAGTCTATTTTGTTTGAACAAGTATCATATTTGTTTTCCCTGATTTACAGATAAAGTGGGAGAAGTGATAAAAACTGTCACAGATAAAGGGGTAGAAGTGAAAAAAATTGTCACAATCACAGCGATCACAGGAACAATTTTCCTTTCCGTCTGCACTTATTTACTGTGGAGGTGGATGACAAAAGAAAAAGGTAATATTTCCTCTTAAATTAGCTAGAGGACTAGTAAATGTTGCTATATATTTCATTACTCACTACTATAGTGGACATTAGCAAGGAAAAAGAAAGCGAAGGAGATCTTATTGTTCAACAGAGAAGAAGCACAACCAGAATTTCATAGTGACAACTTGGACTAAGTTAATGTCCAGGAGCTACCACTATTCAATTTTGTGAAGCTGGCAAGTGCAACAAACAACTTCCATCTATCGAACAAGCTTGGGCAGTGTGGATTTGGTCCTGTATACTGGGTAATGATTGCTCTACTTGAGGTTTCTTGTCTAATAATAATTTGAATGTCTAGTTAACTATTTGACGTTTTTTTTAGGGAAAATTGTCAGATGGGCAAGAGATTGCAATAAAAAGACTTTCTAAAGTTTCTGGACAAGGGTTACAAGAATTTATGAATGAGGTGGTGGTAATTTCTAAACTTCAACATCGGAATCTTGTTAGGATCTTTGGTTGCTGTGTTGAAAGAGAAGAAAAGATGTTGATCTATGAATACATGCCAAACAAAAGTCTAGATACATTCCTCTTTGGTTAGTCCTTTCTTATATTAGAAATTCTTTACATTGTCAAATTTTCTGCATATAAATGTTAGTGTATTATACTATGAGTAGTGATAATTTTCTGCATAGAAATTACCGTCATACTATTTTGAAGCATTTGAACAATGTTCTCTATTTTGAAACTTCAATTGAAACATACTTTTCCAGTTCTTGTATAACTTCACCAGTCTTCTTTTATCGTATTTTATGTTCTTTCATCTTGTGAGTTTCACTTGATGCTTTTGTTTAAATTCATTAGATCCTCAAAAGGAAAAACTGCTGGATTGGAGAAAACGTTTCAACATTATTGAAGGAATTGGTCGAGGTCTACTTTACCTTCATAGAGATTCTAGATTAAGGATTATTCATAGAGATCTAAAGGCAAGTAACATTTTGTTGGATAATGAGCTAAATCCAAAAATATCAGATTTTGGAATGGCCAGAATTTTTGGAAATAATGAAGATCAGGCCAATACTAATAGGGTTGTTGGAACATAGTAAGTACCTTTTGTTTTGGTAAATTCAATTAGATACTAGTTCTAATATTTGATGACAAGATTTGGATGTGTTTTGTTGTGAAAATTTAGTGGTTATATGTCCCCTGAATATGCAATGGAAGGGCGATTTTCAGAGAAATCAGATGTCTTCAGCTTTGGAGTGTTGTTACTAGAGATGGTCAGTGGAAGGAGAAACACAAGCTTTTACCATGATGAGCAGTCCATGAGCATTTTAGGATTTGTAAGTCTTCCATCTCACATTGCCTTATTTCTAAAAACCTTCTATGCTTCTTTCTTTTATGTTTTAGTATTGATGCTAAGAATTTCAATATTGTTTTAATGTTTCTAGACATGGAAATTGTGGAATGCAGACAACATTGTAGCCTTAATAGACCCAATGATATCTGAACCTTGTTTTGAAATGGAGATTTTGAGATGCATACATGTCGGATTGTTATGTGTGCAAGATTTTGCCAAAGATAGGCCGACTATATCTGTTGTTATTTCTATGCTTAAAAGTGAGATTGTTGATCTTCCTTATCCAAAGCAGCCAGCATTTACTGAAAGGCAGATGGCGTCAGATACAGAGTATTCTCGAAGTAGCCAAAGAAAATGCTCTGTTAACAATGTTACTATTACAATGGTTCAAGGTAGATAGTTGGCATGTGTTATTCACATAATCATGTTGTATTTACATATCAATATTGAACACTATCAGAAAAATATTATAGTGTTAATACTGATTCCTCTAGTCCCTCTTCAATGTCCACCATTAGTACAATCTTTGAAGAAATAAACCATATTCTCTTCTTGATACACTTAAGATGATTTACCTCTCTTTAACACAAAATTATTTGCATATTAGGGATTTAAGGAAAATTTAAAAAATGCTAATTAATATGGCACCTGCTAATAACAAATGAACATTCGTACTTCTTTTGAAAGAACATCTACGACAAAATTAGACAGCATACTCCGTTAAAGGTCTTGGCCTCAAGAACTGATGATCTAAATAAGCCTCGATCTCTAAGTTGGGCTCATCAGTAGCTTCTAATGCAGATAAGACATGGGTTCATCTCCTCAACTCTAAACATGTCCGAGATAGAAGAAATCAACTGTTCCCATCCGGAAAGGAACTTACAACTCTATTCCATTGCTTAACAGGGTTCTGTGCTCAACTCTATTTCATTGAATCAGGCTCAAAATACCAATATATGGACTGATCCATGGGTCCATTAACATACAATCCTCAACTTCACTCCACAACTATCTCCATTCCACATCCTCCCAACCAATCCCAGAAATCAACCAAGTAGCCGACCTCATCCTCCCTGCTTCATACGAATGGAACAAATGGACTTCATTCCAAATTTGTTCTCCCTGAAGGTGATGCCAAAGTTGTAATTGATGCTGATATCAAGCCCATCGATTCTATTCTCAGACTAGTCCAATCGAACGCTCATTTAATGCTTTGATTTACAATTGAGTTATGTTGGGCCTATTGTTGTATAACTTGGGAGCTTTAACTCATCAATTCTATTCTTCAATTGGCTCTAGTTGATACTCATGGGCAAGTTCCTCCTAGTCCCCTTATTGTTTCTTTAGGATAAAATTATCATCATTTACCACAAAAATTAAAATTTATATGCAATTTTTTTATTATTTCATTCATTTTGACTTTATGTACTTGATAAGATTAAAATTTGTGTTTATAAATGATGATGGTGTGTTTTTTATTGAAGGGTTCTTTATTTTGTAATGTTACAATGTAAAACTTGGAAATTATTTGTTTATTTATGTAATTATGTTTTGTATTTGAAGGATTTTTTATAATTTAATATTAATTTTTTGTTTATTCTTCGTTATTTCTTAGTTTTCTTATGTAATTTAAGAAAATGCACTTGAAAATTGTTTAATTTTATTTAGATGCTTTCAATTAGGGTGCCTAATTCTTACATATATATATATATGTATATACCCTCTTTATTTGTATTTTAATTAGTTTTTAAATTAATTGTGACTTTATAATGGTTCAAGTTCCAATCCATTGGGCTACAATAAACAACTGACTACTAAAAGAAGATTTTATTCAACTCATAAAACACCGCAACAAGGCCCAAAGAGCCAATCTCTGAAAGCGACTAAAAGAAGATTTTGTAGCTATCCTAAAACACAACTGACTCCAAATAACTACCCCAACCAACTAATGAAAATAACTAATAAGGAACAATATTACCATAACTAAGGGTTCTATAGTGCACAAAATATGCTTTAAACACAATACCACTAGAAACAATTTGGACAAAAGACAATTTGGTAGGCCTGGGTGGCAAACTCATGAGCCCCACTATTTTCCCCCTATTTTCTCTTGTTAACCATGAAAGCTCGGATTTGTGCTAAAATACAAGAGCTTGTTTAGACCCTAAATAAGAAATTACGACTAGATTGCTTTTACTCTAACTTATTTAAGTGTGGAACAAGAGTAAATGAATTGCAATCACTGGATCTACTCTAGTGCATACACGTGAACAATAAACAATAAAAGTAAAGCACGAGAGTAAGGGAAGAGAGATGCAAATACAAGGTAATACCAAGATGTGTTATTAAAGAGGAAACTAAAAAACTCGGCGAAAAACCTTTCTGCAACCCTCAAAATCGAAATCGATTCACTAGATAATAAAGTTGGAGTACATGAATAACAAAAGACCCTACAAGTCTAGTCTACTCAATGTACTTGAGCCCTCCAAGCTCCTGCTACTAACGGACTTCTCGGAGTCATGTCTTCTTTAGCTTTCCAGATCCTGCAATACGCCCGATTGCATTTGCCAAGCATCACTGGCTTCTTTTGGCAAATCTCCAAAACTTCGTAAACTCCAAAACACTCTCTACACTATGGTGAGGGTTGTGTTTGGATACAAATCTCCTCTCAAGGTATGAGAATGGGAGAGGGAAGGAGAAGAGGCTAGAATGATTTCTCACTAAGGATGAGTAGCTCTCTTTGTAAAAGATGGGTGTGTTTTGTTGTAAAAACCTATCTAGGGGTTTTCTCTCTAAATAGCATCTCATACTTTTGTGGGTAATGAAGGTATATATAGTATGGGTGAAGGGTAAGAAAGTCACACTTAAAATCCTTCAAGCAGAGAGTTTCCCGGGTACCTCGCGGGTTGGCCCTACTTGTGAGACAGTCGCGAATTTGATAGCCTAGCACGACTTTTTAGCTTCTAGCATGTGCTTCTCACATGGCCTTTTTGTGGCTTACTCTTCTCGCGAACTTCTTGCAAGCTAGTCGTGAAACTATACTAATTCTTCAATTCATGCTTAATTCTTCACCAACTTAATACTAAACCCAATACAATCAAATCCCACCAAATACAAGGAACAAAATTAATGCAATCTCCCCCTTTGGCTATACCGTGACAAAACACCCTATAACAGACTCTAGACTTAAATATGAGTTTGGGAACAATGGTAAAACTCACTCACACTTAAATCTAAAACCTGAGATGAACTTAGAATACAATACTTGTATCCTGAAACACTTGCACAAAATGCATTAGACCCTCAAGGTAAAGCAAGTAATAAAATGACAAGTATAATGTAACAAATAAAGAGTGCTCAAGTAAACAAAGATGTGAAACATATGAGCAACTTGATCAAACAAAAAACAGTCATATGGAAACGACTACAATAATCATAAAGCAAAGCAAATGATCATCTAAACATGCAACCAATAAAACATAATAGCATAAGGATGTATGCATGTCCAACACATAAACATGATGCGATGAGAGCAATAAAGTATAGATACTAAACATAACTTAAAGCAGTAAGAAAACAAGCATAAAGTAAAGCAAACAAAACAAGGTTTTCTTATAAAAAATGTCTTTTTCCCCTTGGTATATGCATCTCTCCTATGGCTTTCTCTCCCTACAAATATGCACGAGATAGAATTTCTCCCCCTAAGAATGTACATATGAGTCATATAGAAATGATGATACACTCCGGTATACACTCTGGTACACTCTCCCCCTTTTTGTCATGAATAGACAAATGAATCAAGAGTAAGGAGGAAAGAAAAGAAGATATGAACAAGGGTAAGATGCATGGACTTCCAAGATGAATGAAAAAATGAAGTTCAAACAAAAGATAAAACATCTTAAAGACAAAATGCTATAAAGCATAGAGTAAATATGACATGCTAAGGATGATGGAACAAGATATAGACCAAGGCATAACATCAACACAAGAACATGTTATATGTGCTAAAAAAGTCTAAAAAGACTTAACTATCATGAGTGAATGCAAAACATGTCAAGTGATAGAGTGTGTGCGTCAATGGTGCATCTAGTGTGCATGTGAGATGCATGACCAATGCATGAGCAAGCACTCATGGGGCAAAGTGTGTAAATTTTATAACCAATTATCAAAACATGATAAACATGAATAATCATGACTATTCCCAAAAATTGGTACTCAACGGAGTCCAAAAGAGAAAAAAAAAAATCATAGAGGCATTTTATCAAACACTTAGAGCGCACACACTATACATGTATGTTAAACAATGCATAAACATATGAGAATCTTGCCTAAATACATGTTATTTTCCACAAGGGGCTAACATCCAAAGCAAATCATCATATAAAACAAAACCCAATAAAAAAGATTGACAAAAATTAATTTTCCAACCTCCATTTGAGAAAATCCCAACTATGAACATAACATCCTCAAAAGCATAATCTAAGGATCAAAATCAATGAAAATATTTAAAGATTACCTTAGAGATGGTGATGGAATGAAAAACAGTTGAATTTAGTTGGGTTTTAATGTAGAAACATTAAAATACGGTGTTGGAAGAAGATAGGAGAAGTTAAAAACAAATATCCCACAAAATGCTCTTTAAAAAGCTGATCTAGAAATTTTCGTAGATAACTGGGAATTTTCGCGGGTAGCTCGCAGGTAAGCCCTTCTCACAAAACACTCGCGAAACTCTCTGTCTAAACTCGCAACTGAGCTTACTCACGAAATAAGTCACGAAAACACCTAGAAAACATGTTTTTTTTTTTACACGAAATCAACTTGAAATAAATTTGAAAAACATGGGTGATATAAATCACTTCCAAAAGCAAATAAAAAGAACAAAAATCTTTTTTATTTGATCCACATATGGTTGAGCACACACATTTCACATTTGAACATGTACAAACCCATAAATGAAATAGACATTTATTGAACATTAAACTTGTGTGTTGTGTGTGTGAATCAAGTATGAACTAGTCCATAATCTAGTATGAAACGTCAATGATTAATTCAATTAAGTCATACACAACTAGTACGAAGTCAAGTGGCCTTTCTCACTTGTAGAAATGAACATATATGACCTCTCACCAATGTGTTTACATTTTTATTGAAAGCTTTTCATTTTGCTTTCATTTTTCATACTTTTGATCAAATCCAACTTAGATTCTTGAGAAACGATTCCATGAACTTTTTGATGTATTTTTGATGAAAAAGCCTTTGGCTTTGGCACCATACATTGTAATACATATTTGCTCCAGATTTTCCTAGTCATACTAGTTTTTGAAGCAAGGCTTTTTCAGCCCTTTCTCTTTTTAGAGATTGACATTGAAGAGCTTTTTCGAAAAGGAAAAAGAAAATAATTGTGAGGAGATTAGGCACAAGTCTATAAATTTATCAAGATCAAGCAAGACTATTGACCAATCATTCATGACAAGCTTGAAAATCTATTTACAACAATCAAACATAGATTTCTAGATGTCGCTCACACTTAGAAAATGTGCATACATAACAAGCTAAGTTAGTAAATGCACTGCACCATTAGTACAGAGGTATTAGGCCAAACTCACCTGTGAAATGTGCTCAAACATATACGATTAAACTTTTTGAATTTTCCACTTTTTATGTGTTTTTGGATTTTTACACATGTAAAAACAAAAGTATAAAAGTAGGATTAAATGCAAAAACAACAAAAACAATGCATATAAAGAGATGCATAATGCATAAATGCATGACAATGAAGCAGCTAATTCATAAAGGGTCCTACAAAGATCAAAAGAATTAGATCAAGGACCAAAAATGCATAAGTTCAACCATAGGAACCTTTCCTCTTTCAAACGGAACGATTATTTAGAATGAGTGTCTCATGATAAATGAAACAAGGGTTAGAAGAATGAGAACCAGGGATGCACATAGACAAAGAGGTAAGAGCATTAACCATATGCTTCAAAAACTTACCACTTTCAATAAACTCTGGTTTGACTTGCAAAGCACAACTTCCAAGAAGCTCAAGTTTCTCTTTTCTTTTGATTCTTTTAAGAGCTTGATAGTTAGAGCAGTGAGGTCTTAGATTGCCAAAGGCACCACAATGTTGACAAACAATGGGTTTAGGTCCATTAGGCTTCTTAGGATGATACCTAAATGAAGGATTAGGCTTAAGAACTTTCTCTCCACTTTTTGGTTTCTTTTGTGTGGAGGAATGTACACCAATTTGTCTTTAGAGGTAGAATTCACAATAGGCACAAAATCAGGCACCATATCATGATTGCAACAAAGATTTTCTTCCTTTTTAGCAATAGGTTCAAGAATCAAACACTTCGTAGGCATGCATCTTAAAAGATTCATTTTCACATTTAAGATCATCAACTAGTTTGTTAGACAAACAAGTTTAGCATCCAAGTCTATATTCAAACATTCAAACTCCTTTAGTTTTTCAAGAGAATGTTTAGCAAGTTTCTTATACTTTTTAACTAATTTGTTAGATTTATTGAGCTTAGCAATCAAATCATCATTTTCACAAATGAACTTGCTCAAATTCTCATGAAACTTTTTAGCATTTTTCTTCAAGAGTTTAACATTTGGAATTTTAACAACACCCATAAATTCATGTTACATGTTATCACAATCATGAGGATTAACACTCATAGAGAAATTTTCATAAACACATGGCATGTTACACTCAACAACATCCAAAACATCCATAGAAGTATACAAAGCACTATCAATGGCAATAAACACAAGGGGTCAGGGATCACACTGAGGTAATAAAACCAAAACAAGTGTACCCACTATGATACCAATTGAAAGCTTAGATTTGTGATAAAACATAAGAGCTTGTTTAGACCCCAAATAAGAAATTACAGCTAGATTGCTTTCACTCTAACTTATCTAAGTGCGGAACAAGAGTAAATGAAGTGCAAACACTGGATCTATTCTAGTGCATACACATGAACAATAAACAATAAAAGTAAAGCACAAGAGTAAGGGAAGAGAGATGCAAACACAAGATAATACCAAGATGTATTATCGAAGAGAAGACCAAAGAACTTGGTGAAAAACCTCTCCGCGACCTTCCAAATTGAAATCGATCCACTAGAGAGTAAAGTTGAAGTATACGAATAACAAAAGACCTTCCAAGCTTAGTCTACCCAATGTACTTGAGCCTTCCAAGCTCTTGCTACCAATGGACTTCTCAGAGTCATGTCTTTTCTAGCTTTTCGGATCCTGCAATACGCCTGATTGCATTTGCCAAGCCTCATCGGCTTCTTTTGGCAAATCCCCAAAGCTTCCCAAGCTCTAAAACACTCTCTACACTCTAAAAATGTGTGTGTGTTATGTTTGAGTACAAATCTCCTCTCAAGGTATGACAATGAGAGAGGGAATGAGACGAGGCTATAATGATTTCTCATTAAGGATGAGTAGCTCTCTCTCTAAAAGATAGGTATGTTGTGTTGTAGAAAACCTATCTAGAGTTTTTCTCTTTGAATAGCCTCTTATACTTTTGTGGGTAATGAGGGTATATATAGTATGGGTGAAAGGTAAGAAAGTCACACTTAAAATCCTCTAGGTAGAGAGTTTCATGGGTACCTCGCGGGTTGGCCCTACTCGTGAGACAATCGCAAAATTGATAACTTAGCATGACTCTTTAGTTTCCAGCATGTGTTTCTTACGTGGCCTTTTCACAGGTTAATCTTCTCGCGAACTTCATGAGATCTAGTCATGGAACTGCACTGATTCTTTAATTCATGCTCTATTCTTCACCAACTTAATACTAAACCCAATACAATAAAATCCCCCAAAATACAAGGAACAAAATTAATGCAATTACAACACTTTTTGTCAAGAAATAAAGCCAACATAAAATATAGTTGTAAATCACAACTTTACAAACCAAACAATGGAAAAATCAGTTCTTGAGAACAATCAAATCTAACTTGATTAAGATTTAGACACAAAATTTTAAATTACGGTTTGGTCAATTTTAGGCTAATCTAACAATTAAGTCCAAATTAAAGTGATTAGCCAATTAATTAACATAGGCATGGACAAACAAATAAAATTAATAGCCCACATAAATAAAAATTACAATAACATAGCCATAATAAATGGATGTTTTATCAAAGAGGAAAACTTGAGAATAGGCTGCATACACTAATAATATTGACATCTCCAAACAATTAGGCCTTCACCATGTGTGCTGGACCAATAGAGTCAGTGCAATGTGCACAGTGCACTCAACTGCATCAAATTCTGTCCATTTAATGATTCATAACTTGTACAGCTTTTATTCTCTTGCTCTTACTATTTAATATCTATTTTTTCACATATATTTTTAGTTTTAAATGTGGACATTTTTATGATTTAGATTGTCATTTCAGCTAAATAATGTAAAAATAACAAGAAAATAATTCAACTAACTTCCTATGACTTTCTTTCATGGAGCCATTGTGTTGCTGTTGTGTTGTTTGATGCTGAAATGTTAGATTGTTGAGAAGAAAGTATGTGAGATTTTTCACAAGCCCATGATAGTGATCTAGTGTGTGAACGCTACCCATTGGGTATCTAATTTCAAAATATCTTGAACAAACAAGTGCAAGTTTTTCAAATGAATGAATGGCCCAAAATAGATCCAAATGTTTAACATTTGAGTCAATATGGGTTGCTTTAACTTCGAGTAATAGAAAGTTCAACTATGCAGCTCTTTAAGAAAAGTATGAAAAGAGGCAATGACTTAATGGTGTTCCTGGCATCTAAAATCTTCATTCTTAGCATTTAACAAGTTATCGGACGTGTTCGAAATACAAGCATGTCAGTTCTTCTAGTCTTGCTATATTGCATTTGTTTCGAATCTGGCTCTGCCACAGACACCATCACATCTTCTGAACCCATCAAAAACCCTGGCTATATAATCTCCAATGGGAGTGCTTTCAAACTGGGATTCTTCAGCCCAAAAAAATCTACCAATCGATACGTCAGAATATGGTATAATAACATTTATGGATGCACAGTTGTATTTGTGGCTAACAGACAGGAACCTCTCAGGTATTCTAATGGGGTTCTTACTATATTTGAGGATGGAGTTCTTGTGGTACTAAATGGAGAGAAAAAGCCAATTTGGTCAGCGAATGTTACAAACTCTGTTCCCAATTCAAGTGCCCAGCTTTTGGATTCAAGGAACCTTGTCTTGCAAGAAAACACTACAGGGACAATATGGGAGAGTTTCCAATATCCTTCTGATACAGTCTTGCCAACGATGAAGGTTAGTGCTAATGTAAGAACAGGTAAGAAAGTGCAGATTACATCTTCGAAAAGCCCTTCTGATCCATCCATTGGAATCTTCTCGTGTGGTATTCAACCTCCTAGACTTCCTCAATTATTCATTTGGAAAGACGGTAGCCCATATTGGCGCAGTGGTCCATGGAACAGTCGGATCTTCATTGGAATACTGGATATGGATTCTGTATATCTTAATGGTTTCAATTTTGTAGATGGTCAAGATGGAAATTTTATCTACTTTTGCTTATGAAGACAAGTCTTTGTCCTATTTTGCCTTGAATTCACAAGGGAATCTAGTGCTGAAATATATGTCTAATGGTTTGAAGGATGTCGTGTGGTTAGCTTTGCACACTGAGTGTGATGTTTATGGCAAGTGTGGGGCATTCGGAACCTGTGATCCAAAGAATACACCAATTTGTAGCTGCTTCCAGGGGTTCGAGCCAAATAATTTAGAAGAATGGAATCAAGGCAATTGGACTAGTGGATGTGTTAGGAGGGCACTGTTGCAGTGTGAGAGGGTGAACACTGGTGGTGAAGAAGGCAAAAAAGATGGGTTTTTGAAATTGAAGATGATGAAAGTGCCAGACGATGCAGCTTGGTCAAGTGCTTCTGAAAACAAATGCAGTGAGCAATGCTTGGAAAATATTTTTTTTTTTTTTTTTTTTGCTTGCTGTGGACTACTGCCGGTGGTGGTGGTGGTGTTGGTGGTGGTTGTGGGTGTGGGTGTGGGTGTGGTTGTGCGTGTGGCTGATGGTTGAGGTGGTTGTGGTTGTGGATTTTTTTTGGTAGTGAAATATATTATTTTATTGTAGTAATTATATTATTTTATTGTGATGTTTATATTATTTTATTTTGTTGAAAGCTAAAATAGATCTACTGCTGTAGCACGTATGTAGGTAAAATAGATAAAGTAACTTTTGGTGGAGCTAAAAAGCTAAATTTTTAGCTCCACTACTGTGGATGCTCTTAGGCCTAGGCCTAAGTTGCCTAGTCCTTGGGCCGGCCCTGGCTCCCCATGATAAGGAAATCAATGTCCAAGACTTTATTTAAAACTATCAGGAACAATTTTCCTTTCCATCTGCACAGGAACAATTTTCCTTTCCATCTGCACTTATTTACTGTGGAGGCGGATGGCAAATCTAAAAGGTAATATTCCCAATTAAATTAGCTCAATGGACTAGTAAATGTTGCTATATACTACATCACTCACTACTATAGTGGACATTAGGAAGGAAAAAGAAAGCGAAGGAGATCTTATTGTTCAACAAAGCAGGGGCACAACAAAATTTCATAGTGACAACCTAGACCAAGTTAAACCAAGAGCTACCGCTATTCAATTTTGAGAAGCTGGCAAGTGCAACAAACAACTTCCATCTATCTAACGAGCTTGGGAAGGGTGGATTTGGTTGCTCTACTAGAGGTATCTTGTCTAATAATTTGTATGTATAGTTAACCATTTGATGTTTGTTTATAGGGAAAATTGCCAGATGGACTAGAGATTGCAGTAAAAAGACTTTCTAAAGCCTCTGGACAGGGATCAAAAGAATTTATGAATGAGGTGGTGGTAATTTCAAAACTTCAACATCGGAATCTTGTTAGGCTTCTTGGTTGTTGTGCTGAAGGAGAAGAAAAGATGTTGATCTATGAATATATGCAAACAAAAGTCTGGATGCATTCCTCTTTGGTTAGTTAATTTTAATGCCCTTTCTTGTAATACAAATGCATTACAAATTTAAATTTTCTTTATAAAAATGTCAATTTATTTATGAGTGGTGATAATTTTCTGCGTAGGAATTACCGTTATACTATTTTGAGAAATTTAAACAATCTTCTCTGTTGTGATACTTCAATTGAAATAGACTTTTCCAATTCTCTTATAACTTCACCACTAGAACATCTTTTTTCAAACTTTATTTTCATTCATCTTGCGAGTTTCTCTTAATGCTATTGTTTAAATTCATTAGATCCTCACAAGGAAAACTGTTAGATTGGAGAAAATGTTTCAACATTATTGAAGGAATTGGTCGAGGTCTACTCTACCTTCATAGGGATTCTAGATTAAGGATTATTCATAGAGATCTAAAGGCAAGAAACATATTGTTGGATAAAGAGCTAAATCCAAAAATATTAGATTTTGGAATGGCAAGGATTTTTGGAAATGATGAAGACCAAGCCAATACTAATAGGGTCAATTCAATTAGATACTAGTACAAATATTTGATGACAAGATTTTGATGTGTTTTGTTGTTATAATTTAGTGGCTATATGTCTCCTGAATATGTAATGGAAGGGCAATTTTCAGAAAAATTGGATATCTTCAACTTTGGAGTGTTGTTACTTGAGATAATTAGTGGAAGAAGAAACTCTAGCTTTTATCATCATGAGCAGTCCATGATGAGCCTTTTAGGATTTGTAAGTCATCCATATCCCATCGCCCTATTTTTGAAAATCTCCAATGCTTGTTTGTTATAATTTTCAATATTGACGCTAAGAATTTCAACCCTGTTTATATTTTTCCAGGCATGGAAATTGTGGAATGCAAACAACATTATAGCCTTAATAGACACAATGGTGTATGAACCATGCTTTGAAATGGAGATTTTGAGATGCATACACGTTGGCCTGTTGTGTGTGCAAGAATTTGCCAAAGATAGGTCAACTGTATCTGTTGTTATTTCCATGCTTAATTAAAAGTGAGATTCTTGATCTTCCTCATCCAAAGCACCCGGCATTTACTGAAAGGAAAATTCCCTTAGATAAGAAGTTATCTCATAGCAACCAAAGAAATTTTCTGTTAATGATGTTACTGTTTCAATGGTTCAAGTTCGATAGCTAGCATGTGTTCTTGACATAATTGGTTATACATTTATGCTGGAATCTTTACAATGTTCAGATTATAAATAATAATAAAAAAAATTGAATTATCGTCAAATAATTTTAATTTTAATTTTTTGCCATCTACCATCTTAAATCCAGCCAAACCCTTTGTTTACCAAAGCCGAGCTTCTCTGTTCAAATTGGTTTCAAAGCCAATATTTTTGTTATCAAATCTCATAGGTAACATCCTCTCACTCTCAAGTTCTGTTCCCTTTCTCCACATATTTTTGCATTTATTTTTTAGTTAAATTTTGGACTGAGTTCTCTAGATTTTTGGGGATTTTCCTTGTTAATTTATTAATTTATTTTTCAAGTTCTAAAGAATCTTTTTTTTGGGGGGGGTGGGGGACCTAATGTACACTTCTTTAAAAAAAAAAAACTGAAGTCTTGGATGTGGCTTGGCTGAGCACGAAGGATGAGAGAGAGATCTTGGACGAAGATAGAGAACGTCTGATTTGGGGGGAGAGAGAGAGCACGCAAACAGTTCTAAAAACAAAATTCTAACACCGTTGTCATTTTCATTGACTTAGAAGATTGACCATTTTAAAAAAAAAATTATAATTATATATATATGAGTTGAATTCAAGTTACACACTATTGAATTAAATGTTTCATATGTTCTTAAAATGCATGCCAATTGGATATAATTTACCATAAACTCATCTTTTATGCATTATTTTAAACTACAAAAACTTAAATTTAAACAATTTGATTGATGACATAGTTATTTATCTTTAATCACTTTTAAATTTTGTAAACATAGAGATATACGAAGATAATGTAATCCAGTAGTGGATTTATCAAAATTTACATCTAATTAAAAAATATTGGGTGGTGTAACATTACTTAAAGTTATATCAAGTGTGTGTGTGTGTGTGTGTGTGTGTATATGGTTAGATTCAAGTTACACCTGGTGTAACTCTAAGCAATGTTACACCATCCAATAACTTGTTATAGAATTCATATTTTGAAAATCTCATTGTTGAATTATATGTCTTATATGTACTTAACATTCATGCCAATTTTTATGTCAATTGGATGTTATTTACCATTCGATCTGTAAACTCATTTTTTATGCATTATTTTAAATTACAAAAACTTGAATTTAAACAATTGATTGATGACATAGCTATTAATCTTTGAACATCTTGAAATTTTGCAAGGATGGAGAATATACAAAGATAATTTAATCTAACGGTGAATTTATCAAAATTTACATACAATTAAAAAATATTGAGTGGTGTAATATTACTTAGAGTTACACTAGGTGTAACTTGAATCCAACTCATATATATATATATATATAAAAGAGAATTCTTTTCTTTAGACTAGATTTTTATGTGGTTCAGAAATACCCTTAAACTTTACTTTTAATAGTAACAATTTGAGGACAACTCGATAAAAATATATTTCCAACTCCACTTAAAATGTCTACAAAATATGACACTCTCCTACTAATCCATGTCTTCAAAAACAAACTTATACCAAAAAAAAAAAAATTAAAAGGGAAATTATGACATTAGACCAAAAAAAAAAACTTCATTGCATGCGCAAAGCGTGTGTGATAAGGCTAGTATGTGTGTGCGTGTATGTGTGTGTGTGTGTATATATATATATATTAAAATTGATTGAATGAAGGGCTCTTTCATATTTGCATGTTAAGTTTCTTTTAAATGTGTTATTTATAGTTGAATAATGAATACTTGAATTACCAACCAATTTGATATATTTTTTAAATTATTGATAATGTAAAAATTTAATCTACTCATTTCAAAAATAGCATTACTATGTTTAAAATTAAAATGTACCCAAAGCTATTTTCTAAACAATACAAAAACAAAAAAATAACTTGAATGTCAAACATGAAGTACAGAAATCATAGTTCATAATTTATGTGTGTGTGTATATATATATATATTAAAATTGATTGAATGAAGGGCTCTTTCATATTTGCATGTTAAGTTTCTTTTAAATGTGTTATTTATAGTTGAATAATGAATACTTGAATTACCAACCAATTTGATATATTTTTTAAATTATTGATAATGTAAAAATTTAATCTACTCATTTCAAAAATAGCATTACTATGTTTAAAATTAAAATGTACCCAAAGCTATTTTCTAAACAATACAAAAACAAAAAAATAACTTGAATGTCAAACATGAAGTACAGAAATCATAGTTCATAATTTAGTCAAAGAAATAACTTGAATGTCAAACATGAAGTAGCCAACACGAAAGCATTAAGACACGTTGGCCTTAGAAAATTCACATTAGATTAGCTAAAATTTTAGACAAATTAAACTCAAAAAATCACTTGAAAAAAACAAAACAAATGTACTGTCCTATTTTTCACTTCCACTTGTCTTAACTATTTTTTTTTTTTTTTTACTATTCTATTTTATTCACAAACAAATAAACCAAGACCGTTTAGCCTTCATTGGTAAAATCAACAGACAGGTATTGGTGTAAGAGAGTGCGTGCAATATTGGCTAGCAGTTGTATATTTTTTTTCCTTTTATTATCTAGAGTTCAATTCTAATACTCTTAACACGTTCATGAATTCACATTTTTCAATAGTTTTGTAATTCAACTAGTCTAATGAAAATGTCCACCAAGATTCAAATCCTCTCCCCATTATAACTGATAGATTTAAAAATAAATAAATAACATTCACCTTTTTCTTTTTAAAATTACCCAAATTTTGAAATTAAATCTCTTTCTAAAAGAAAATCATATTCAATTATATATAATAAAAATTAGGTCTTAGAGCTATGGTTTCACTAAAGTGGATATCCTAGTTAATTGCCACATGTACTAAGACTTTTACTTTTATTGTAATCCTACAACCAAATAACTTCTTAAAAGAAAAATACTTATCAATAAAAAAAAAATATTGGATAAAGGATATAACTTAATTATCTAAAGTACACATGTTAACGTATAATTTTTTTTTTTTTATTCTTTATCAATTTTTTTTTTATTTTGATTATTCTTATCCACTTTTGAAGTTGATATGTTGTGAGAAATGACCCCTTCTAATTAACTCCTCAAATTTCCTTTTTATTTTTAGCTGGATGTATGACACACGATATTTATTTGATTGATATTTATTTGATTTTTAAATTTCACAAGTCTTACATCTAAATAAAAATTGAAGGAAATTAAATGATTCAATTATTGGGGATCTTATCCCAAATGAGTGTAGTAGGATGTGAGTCCCACATCAAGCATATATTGGGTTGATCTAAACTTTATTAATAATCGCAAGGAGTCTCAGTTGTGACTAGACTATTTTTTTGGAGTATATAGCACATATGTGACTATGAAATTTCCTTGGGTTGTTACAAATGATATCAAAGTGGGCCCAATAACCTCGTGTGTAGGCTCAAAGACACTACCTTACAAAGTGGACCTAACGAGGACACAAACAATTTAAGTGGCTTAGATTCTGATGCCTAAGATTTGAATGGATATGGTGTGTCCTGAGTCCTACATCAAACATATATTGGGTTTATCTAGGCTTTAAGGAGACTCAATTGTGACTAAATTAGTCATTTTGGGATATAGCGCAAATATGACTAGTGCTTTTTCCTTGGGTTATTACATTTCGATATTCAGCATGTGCTGAGTCCTACATAATGCATAATCTGGGTTGATCTAAGCTTTAAGGAGCCTCAATTGTGACTAGAATAGTCATTTTGGGATATAGTGCAAATATCGCTAGCGCTTTTCATTGGATCATTATACACTGGAATTCCTTTAAAATGTACAGAATAAAATACCAAATTGTATCAGCTTTTTTTTTTCCTAGGATTTTTAGCTGGTACACTACTAATAAATAATTTAATTTTTTTTTAAGAAATTAAAAAAAACATGTTATTTAACCTAATACATTGGGTGTTAATGTATTCGAGCTAATATTTGAACTTATAAAATATGTGGATTATAAATAATATATTTATCAAGATAAAAAAAATACAAATATATACACGAGTAGTGATAACCCTGAAACAATCACCTATATCAACCATTACTGAAATATTTTGTTTCTTTGACCAAATTGAAATGACCTTTGGTATGAAATTGTTAGGGTATGTGCCCTAAAATTCAATTTACTGGCATGTTATAAATAATTAAATTGTTTAATTATATGAGACTATTTGTAAATGAACTAATTGGACATTAACATTGTCCTTGAGATGCATTATATATGATTTATGTAATTTAGTTACAGAAGATATAAATCACAAGTTTCTTGTAAACTCAAAATATAGTTCGTAGTCGGTGATGAAATTGGGCGTTTCATCTACGAAGACTATAACGCATCTACTAAGATGGTTGATCTTGATCATGGAAGTGGAGATTTCTAGTTGATGTGTTGATATATCTTAAATGTGTAAAACATATTGAACTGGACCACTGTGAGATTAATTTTTCAATTAACAACTGTTATATGAATAATTAATCTCACAACTTCTAATTTTATATACTCTTAATTTTGAGAGGATAGTGAACTCGATCATGAAATGTAGGTTACTTTGATATATCAGGAGTGAGATCTAATTTAACGGTCAAAACCTCAGTATGTTAGGTAACCACATGTAGTATTGAGGGAACACATATTCTTAAGATGGAATCTATAATCTCTTTCTATAGAGACACGAAATATCCCCGAGATAAATTTAATGAAACTAGTTATTCAGGGCCGGCCACTTTATAAATATAAATAACTAAAAGATTAAATCAGAGTACTCAAGGAATAAAATAATTGTTTACAAAGTGACAATTTATTATAACTTTGTTCACTATGGATATTTTATGAAGGGGTCAAATGATATCATATTAGAGTCTTGGGATATAATTTATTAATAAGGACCAGGGTGCAATTATATTTCCATAGTAGTACTTGTTATATAATTAATGGTAACTTTGGGCTTATCAAGAGTTGACAGATAAATCTGAAACCCATTGGAGCTAGAATCTTATTAGTCCCTTTGGTCTCATCTCAAGCCACTCACTTAAGCCCAATTTGGTTGGCCCAAAAGGCTAATCCAATTAGATAATCAGTTATTTATTTAATAAGAGTTATTAAATAAAGTAACTGCCAAAACAATTAAAACGTACGTATAATTAAAAGAAGAGAAAACAATTTTTCTCTACAAAATCTTGGAAATACACTTTTCCAAAGGAAAATTAACGTACATAAGAATTAATTGAGAGACTACTCATCTTGGACACAATGTGGAATTGGGATGAAGATTGAAGATATTCTCAAGTCTTGTTTTTGAATTTTACTGCACCAAGGAATGCTTTCTCTTATTTGTTCTAAAATTCAAGGTTACATGTTATCTCTTATGAATGAAGTAGATTCTTGTGTTACTTTGCTGTGGGTTTTGTATGAGATGCAAAACCAGTTTTTCCAACAGAAATTAACTCTGTTGAATACGGGTCAATTCAACGAGAATCTACGTTTTTTTTTTTTTTTTTTTTTTTTTTTTTTTTTTTTTTTTTATAACTTTTATGAACTGGGGATTTGTGGCTTAATTCCAAGGTAAAAGGTCTCCTGTAATTTGAGTTGCATTAATGCTCAGTGTTGATTTTTAGTCTTTTATGGAATTTGGTTCTTCAATTAAGCTTATATTGCTTAATTTGTTGAGGTGCTTAAAGAAGTAACTAGGGAAGCTCGTAAAAAAGAAGAGTAATAACTAGGGAAGAAACTGGGTGTATAAATATGAATTTTACAATGTTTAGTTTATGTTAGGGTATAATTTTATTTTTTTATTATTGTTTTTTAATACAAGATAGAAATTTTACTCTAATCTAATTTAAGTATATATGTGTGTGAAACTCTCCCTTGAAAACTTAAGCTCTGGCTTTTATCCCCTACACCCCACAAGCACTCATTCCTGTGGAATGACCATCGTGCCAAGGATGCACAATGGTAGGGTACAATTTTATTGAATTTGAGACAAGTGTTGATGTTTAGATGGAGCGAGAAATTAGGAGATGTCCTATTATCCTCACTAGTATGTAACCCGTGCTTACGTACGAGAATGCTGAATTATAGTGGTGTTATTGATATTAGCTTGGGTTATAAAAAATATAGAATATTAGTTCAACTAGGACATTTGAAGGTACTAAAATAGTTGCTGCTTGCATTTTTCATGATATTGGCTACACCAAGTTTCTCATTACACTATTATTATGTATATAATTTTAAAAATTACTATTGGATACTACATATACAATATCAATTCACAATCACTGTTCATGAATTTTACTAAATACAACACAAAAATATAAAAGAATAAATTAATCCAATAGTATCTTCTAAATTGAATGGGAATAGGTGCATGAAATCGTTCAACTCAATTACAATTTGTTATATTTAAGATCCTAATATACAAAATATCTAAATAGAAAGAGTATAAAAAATATGCCCATTAGTTCAGATAAAAAATAACAATAAAAATCTAAATAATTTAATTTGTACAGAAAGCTAACAAAGCAAAATTCAATTTTGAATCTAATTAAATTTTCTCTAAGTATTGGTTATATATATATATATGATTAGATTTTTTATGGTTTATATTGAACTCATTGTTTCTTATATTAAATTAACTCACTTGGCACGAAAATTAAAAAACTTACATTAGATGAGACACATGACGTAAAATTAAACTCTAATTGAATTCCAATTTTCAGACCAAATTAATTAATTTGGCACAAAAATTTAAAAATTTAAATTAGATGGGATACATGACGCAAAATTAGACTAATTGACTTTTAATTTGAAATCTAATTGGATTTTCTTTCCGGTTTATATATATATATATTAGTCATTTCATGTGGCTTTCCTTCCTATAATTTTTTTTTGTTTGGAGAAATCCTTCCTATAATTGGTGACAACATACCATCGTTTTTGTGCCTGAACCGTAAAACCAAACTAGTCTAATATTTATTGACTACTTGAAAGAAGTAGAAGAAAAAAAAAAAGAGATTAAAAATTTTAAGACTATTACGTACGAGAATGCTGAATTATAGTGGTATTATTGATATTAGCTTGGGTTATAAAAAATATAGAATATTAGTTCAACTAGGACATTTGAAGGTACTAAAATAGTTGTTTCTTGCATTTTTCATGATATTGGCTACACCAAGTTTCTCATTACACTATTATTATGTATATAATTTTAAAAATTACTATTGGATACTACATATACAATATCAATTCACAATCACTGTTCATGAATTTTACTAAATACAATACAAAAATATAAAAGAATAAATTAATCCAATAGTATCTTCTAAATTGAATGGGAATAGGTGCATGAAATCGTTCAACTCAATTACAATTTGTTACATTTAAGATCCTAATATACAAAATATCTAAATAGAAAGAGTATAAAAAATATGCCCATTAGTTCAGAGAAAAAATAACAATAAAAATCTAAATAATTTAATTTGTACAGAAAGCTAACAAAGCAAAATTCAATTTTGAATCTAATTAAATTTTCTCTAAGTATTGGTTATATATATATATATATGATTAGGTTTTTTATGGTTTATATTGAACTCATTGTTTCTTATATTAAATTAACTCACTTAGCACGAAAATTAAAAAACTTACATTAGATGAGACACATGACGTAAAATTAAACTCTAATTGAATTCCAATTTTCAGACCAAATTAATTAATTTGGCACAAAAATTTAAAAATTTAAATTAGATGGGACACATGACACAAAATTAGACTAATTTACTTTTAATTTGAAATCTAATTGGATTTTCTTTCCGGTTTATATATATATATATATATTAGTCATTTCATGTGGCTTTCCTTCCTATAATTTTTTTTTGTTTGGAGAAATCCTTCCTATAATTGGTGACAACATACCATCGTTTTTGTGCCTGAACCGTAAAACCAAACTAGTCTAATATTTATTGACTACTTGAAAGAAGTAGAAGAAAAAAAAAAAAAAGAGATTAAAAATTTTAAGACTTATTAATTGTTAGGATAGTTTACTCTATGTAAACTCTATTACTTAAATCATTAAAAAAAAATTATAATTCTAATTCAAATAAAATTATATTACCAGAAGTTTAAAATAAAATTTAGGCTAAAGTGCAAACTACACCCTAAATTTTGGGAATTTTTAGATTTTAGACTCTAAAATTTTAGAATTTGAATTTTACCTCTTGAATCAATATTCTATTTGTATCAGCAACCCTTCCATATAGATTTTTTGTCAAGTGTTAAGCTTGTCATTCATGTTCAATATTCCATCTAGATTTTTTGTTGCCTAAGATTTTTTTTTTAAATAATTAAAACTTATGTTACACTTAACGGAAAATATAGACAGAGAGACTGTTGATGCAAATGGAATATAATTTTAAATGGTAAATTTCAAATTCTAAAATTTTAAAGTGTAAAATTTAAAGTCCCAAACTTAACGGTGTAATTTGCATTTTTACCTAAATTTTAATATATTTATTTTTTTGTTATTTTGATTATAGATCATAATTTTGTGTTCTAATATAGTAAAACTTACACACTGTATGCTTGCAGTGTTGCACAAAATGATTCAATATATGTGTACATTACACTTTGTCAAACTAAAGTGTTTTTGTCCTCTCACATTAATTATTAAAGATATTTGATTTACTTTAAAGTAAAACTCTATTAAAGTTTCAAGTCACTCAACAATTATAAAGAATTTTCTCAAAAAAAAAAATTAAGAAGATAATATTAGTAAAATATTTTATTTAACCTTTAACCTTCACATATAATTTATACTTTTCATTTTTATTTTATTGAAACGATAGTGTTATTTAACCTTTACATATAATTAATACTTTTTTATTCCATTAATTTTTTTTTTTACATAATTAATAGTTTAATACTTTTTAGGGATAAATTGCAAAATACACTAGAGCTGCTTGAATTTTACGTTTGAAGTTAGAGAATTTTAATTTTAACCCTTGAAGTTTCATCCGTTAGCAAAAACACAGTCTTGGTTAGTTTTGGCTTTAAAGTGACACTCACACCACCACGTGTTTATTTTGCCCAAGAAAAAACACAAAATAAAACACAATCAAACCAACGACATCGTTTCACATCACAATTCCCAAACTCAACCACAGGTCCACAGCAAACAAACCCAAAACCCAAAACCCAGATTTTCTCTTCTACTCATCGTGAACTCAAAACCCAGCGGCTTATCGTGAACCCATCAGATCCAAGGCGGTGGTGACGCCGACGGTGAATTTTCTCAAAAAAAAAAAAATTAAGAAGATAATATTAGTAAAATATTTTATTTAACCTTCACATATAATTTATACTTTTCATTTTTATTTTATTGAAACGATAGTGTTATTTAACCTTTACATATAATTAACACTTTTTTTATTCCATTAATTTTTTTTTTTACATAATTAATAGTTTAATACTTTTTAGGGATAAATTGCAAAATACACTAGAGTTGCTTGAATTTTACGCTTGAAGTTAGAGAATTTTAATTTTAACCCTTGAAGTTTCATCCGTTAGCAAAAACACACTTAGCAAAAACACACTCTTGGTTAGTTTTGGCTTTTAAGTGACACTCACACCACCACGTGTTTATTTTGCCCAAGCAAAAACACAAAATAAAACACAATCAAACCAACGACATCGTTTCACATCACAATTCCCAAACTCAACCACAGGTCCACAGCAAACAAACCCAAAACCCAAAACCCAGATTTTCTCTTCTACTCATCGTGAACTCAAAACCCAGCGGCTTATCGTGAACCCATCAGATCCAAGGCGGTGGTGACGCCGACGGTGAGTTCTCTTTTTCTTCTCTTCAACTCTCTTTCGCTTTTTCCTGCCATTACTGGATTTGGGGTGTTTTTTCTGTGTGTTAGTTATGGTTGAAGAGAGTTGAGCTGTGCAGAATTGAGAATTGGGGTTTATAACCTCAACCCAAATCTGGGGTTTTATATTTTTCATTCAAAACTGCAGTTGGGTTTGGGTTCTTGTTTTTGTCTTTGAAGGGGTTGTTGGTTTTTTTGTGTGTTTAGGCTGATATATGGGTTCAGTGGGAAAAGGGGCACGAAAGGTGTTTGTGAAAAGTTCTCTTAGAATTTCAGGAAATTAACACTCGTTTCAAACAAAGACCATGGTGCAACAAATAGTTCATCAAATTGAATGCTTTGTTGCTAGCTTTTATATTTCTTTCAGAACTGCAGTTGGGTACTTGTTTTTGTATATTTTCTCTTTGGATCAAATATCAATTGAAGTTTATCAATCATTCATTCAAAGGATTCTTAGTATTGTTTGGTTGCCCGATTAACTTGTTCTTGCATGCATAGAATCCACTAAAGTTCAATCTTTTGGTTGTCCTATTTTGAAATCATTTGATAGACCTAATTTTTCATGCAACACATTTAAAAACACTTTATTATAATATTTCAGTATACTAGGTACATATGATTTAAGTTGTATATGTATAGTAAATATATTTAGAATTTCGAGTCTCACTTTACTTGGGCTAGCGCCTTTTGTCGCCTCAGGCCTCGAGCAATACAATTCCTTGGCGCCTTAAGGTTGGCTTTCACTTTTGACTACCTTGATTCTAATTAAAATCCAGCCCCTTATTTTAGGCTTTTAGGTTTGGTGTGATTGCCTAGTGTTTTATTATTATATTTCCTGTTCTATCCTGTTTCAGCCCAAAACAACCATAACCTTCAACCCTTAAACATCAATCCTTATTCAAGAACCCTTCAAGAACTCATCAAGAAATCTAGTATAGTGCTGAATTCTTAAAGATCCTGTATCAACTGTGCAAATGTAATTTTTTATTCTAATAAGGGCTTCACGTATAAGGTTGGTTCGGCTCTACTGCCTTTTTTGTATATTTATAGTATATAACAAGTTATTAGTAACATATTCATTTCACTTCTCTAGTCATTCAGTCATAAAACTGATTTAAAATTGGTAAATAAAACTTGTTGCTATAGTTTTACATGCTTAAATAATCGAATATGTAGTCCTTTCTTCTTCTTCTTCTTCTTTTTTTCTTCCAAAAAAAAAAAAAAAAAAAAAAAAATTTGTATCATAAGAATTCAAAATTTTCTTATTTAAAAATTTTTTGTGCAACAGGAACTGATAACATGGAAGAAGAAGATGATTATGTTGAATATATTCCCGTGGCAAAGCGTAGGGCCATGGAAGCACAGAAGATTCTTCAGCGCAAAGGGAAGTCTTCTTCCCTTGAAGAAGAGATGGAGAAATCAAAACTTGCTGAGAACAAACCAAGCCTTCTTGTAAAAGCATCGCAATTGAAGCGAGAGCAACCGGAGATTAGTCCTACTGAGCAGATTGTGCAACAAGAGAAGGAAATGATTGAGCACTTATCAGATCGGAAAACTTTAATGTCTGTTCGTGAATTGGCAAAGGGGATTACTTATACAGAACCTTTGTTGACGGGATGGAAGCCACCTTTGCCTGTTAGAAGGATGTCAAAAAATGAATGTGATGCAATTCGGAAGCAGTGGCACATTATAGTTGATGGTCTAGATATACCCCCACCAATTAAGGATTTTAAGAATATGAGGTTTCCAGAACCAATTTTGAAGATGTTAAAGGCCAAGGGTATTGTACGTCCAACTCCCATTCAGGTGCAAGGTCTTCCTGTGATTTTGTCTGGGAGGGATATGATTGGTATTGCATTCACAGGCTCAGGCAAGACATTGGTTTTTGTGCTGCCAATGATTATGGTAGCACTGCAGGAGGAGATTATTATGCCTATTGTTCCAGGAGAGGGGCCATTTGGTTTGATAATATGCCCGTCAAGAGAGCTTGCGAGGCAGACTTATGAAGTGGTAGAAGAGTTTTTGACTCCCATGAGAGAGGCTGGTTACCCAGAACTGAGACCTTTGCTTTGTATAGGTGGAGTCGATATGAGATCTCAGTTAGAGATTGTGAAGAAAGGTGTTCATATTGTTGTTGCCACTCCTGGAAGGTTGAAGGATATGTTGGCAAAGAAAAAAATGAGCCTTGACAATTGCAGGTAAGTACTATCAATTCCATAATTCTTATAGAACAGTCAATTATTAGGCTGTCCTTCAGAATTTATACTATTATTATATTTATAATTGCTCCCACGTTCACATTGGTAATGGGGTTGTTTGGCCATCATCATGTAACCTATCTGGCAGCAAAGTAGTACGACAACATTATGTTTCAATTTCCTCCTCTTGAAATACCTTTGTAGAAAGTAATTTTTGGTAGAATTATTTTGAATCCACGTTGATATGCTTCATTTTCTTCTCTTTGGAGGCAAAATTTTCTGTTGCCTGGTTGCTTTCCAGAATCATTCAATCTTTGTTTGGATAAAAAATTTTAAATGTTGATAACTGAGTGAGTGATATTTCCTAACAAGTGGTTGATAACTGCTGGTATGTACTGTAACATGATTTTGAAGACCAAGTTACTTTTTAGATTATTTTGAATGCAGTTATATATAAATGTCAACCTTCCAATAAGCTCTAGCTAAAATGGTGTCTCAAACCATTGTTTCTAACTGCGGAGGGTAAAGTTGCGGGTTTAAGATGCATGTGTGTAACTTTTCTATAGTGTCCAGCTTGTTTTTTGAATTATAATATTAACACTACTTTTTCTGCAGGTATCTAACTTTAGATGAGGCGGATAGATTAGTTGATTTGGGCTTCGAAGATGATATAAGAGAAGTATTTGACCATTTTAAAGCTCAACGACAGACTCTCCTATTTTCTGCCACCATGCCCACCAAGATTCAGAACTTTGCCAGAAGTGCTCTGGTAAAACCTGTTACAGTTAATGTGGGAAGGGCAGGAGCGGCAAATCTTGATGTGATTCAGGAAGTAGAATATGTGAAGCAAGAAGCTAAGATCGTTTACCTCCTTGAATGTCTACAGAAAACTCCACCTCCTGTTTTAATATTCTGTGAAAACAAGGCTGATGTGGATGACATTCATGAATACCTACTCCTGAAAGGAGTCGAAGCAGTGGCCATTCATGGAGGCAAAGATCAGGAGGAGAGAGAGTATGCTATTTCATCCTTCAAGGCAGGAAAGAAAGATGTCTTGGTTGCAACTGATGTTGCGTCAAAGGGATTGGATTTTCCCGATATTCAACATGTCATCAATTATGACATGCCAGCTGAAATTGAAAACTATGTTCATAGGATTGGACGAACCGGAAGATGTGGCAAGACTGGCATTGCCACAACGTTTATAAACAAGAATCAAAGTGAGACGACACTTCTTGATCTGAAACATCTCTTGCAAGAAGCGAAGCAGAGGATTCCACCAGTGTTGGCTGAGCTAAATGATCCAATGGAAGATGCGGATTTAGTTGCCAATGCAAGTGGGGTTAAGGGCTGTGCATATTGTGGTGGACTTGGTCACCGTATTAAGGATTGCCCGAAATTGGAACATCAGAAGAGCATGGCTATTTCCAGCTCTAGAAGGGACTACTTTGGGTCTGGTGGTTACAGGGGGGAGATATGATTTTAAATTAACCACTCCTTGTGTACTGATGTTTTACTCAATCGTTAGATACATTGCAATTGTCTCCAGAGATGGTCCTGCTGACTCTTGTTGTTAAGTTGAACATTGTCACTGGAAATGTTCTCATGAACTTTGATGGCGTTGAATCTTTGAATGTATAATATATTGTATGATGACCTGTACTGAAATATATTTGAGGTTAGCAAATTTTGAAAAGTTTGTAACCTATGGTGTAAAACAAGCTTTAAGATTTTTAAGGTTAACCCCACCTTAGAAAAATCAATAACAAATAAAAATTCACCGATAGGTTAATGCCAAATTAGAAACTTCAAAGTTTTTAAGGTGACTCTATCTTAGTAAAATCATTAAAAATAAAATTTCTTGAACTACAACTTTTTCTACAATTATTCTATATGCCAGATTGTGACTAGCTGTTTGTTACTTTTACACAGACGCATCATTTCTCTCTACTACTCACAATCCACCACATAAGATAATTGAATTAAAAATTCAGTGAAAGTTTGTATTCGTCAAATCTCTCTCTTCCTCTCAACAATGCAAACGTATTTTTTATTTTAATTAAAAAAAAAAAACTCACTTTATTTTAACACATTGCTAAAAATTTGTCAAGCATAAAACAAAGTGATTTTTTTAAAGCTTTCTTTGCTGTTGTTATGCTTCCGAATGTACTTCTCAAGGTGCAAACTTTTACAAAGTAGATTGCATCCTACCTCTAAGAGGCAGAATTTTACAAGGAAGTTTCGTGCATGGTTAAGAGAATTTGAAGCTAGTTATCAACCAATAGCCACAAAAAAAAAAAAAAAAAAAGGGTCTTAAGTATTTTTTTTTTCCCTTTCGCTATTCTAATTACTTATTCTTGTGGCAGTCACAGGGGGGGTGTGGGGGAAGATGGAATCATAAAAATGTAGAAAGTACAGAAACCTTGGGCCTATTTAGATTAGCAAAAAATTTAGCAAAAAATTACACCCAAAAAGTCACTTGATAGAACACAAATGTACTAGCCTATTTTTCACTTCCACTTGTCTTAACTATTTTTTTTTTCCCTTTCGCTATTCTAATTACTTATTCTTGTGGCAGTCAATGTAAGGCCAAGCCTACTTTCTTTGACCATCCAAGATGCCACCACCGCTCACTGTCAAATTGTTAATATATTGAAAATTTATCCAGTTCTGAGTGATAAATATGGATGGTTCAGTAGGAGCCTTGAGATACACATTAATCACAAAGGCTATTGGACCCTTGCATCTGCATGGATTCTCAAATTTTACAGTTCACCTTGCATGTTCCCAATGGATCCAAAACCTAACCCTTCTTGTCCATTCACATGCTTCCTTCCATGCCTTAAGAAATGACTTTGTCCATTCACATGCTTTCTTCCATTTCTTAAGAAATGACTGACAAAACGTTCAAAATTTAATATATGGTAAATACTAAAAAGGTTCATACTTCATATTAATACCAAATACATAAAATTTTGTACCGAGCAATTTGTGAATTACCTATGCCACACTCAAGTTTGTTGATGCAAAAAACATATAGAAATCGATTACTAAGTTACTTATGTTAGATTAAATGATTAGATTTACTATTTCTTAATAGTTTCAGTTTTTAGGACAATCTGTAATTTTATATAATGTCAGAGTAAGAGGTCTTGAATTCAATCCCTTATCTCCATCTTACCTCTCATTAGCAAAACTTTCATGCGTTGGGCATCACTTAATAAGGGGATTTCAGATGGTCCATACATGAAGGGAGAGTATTAGATTAAATGATTTAAGCCTTTTTGGACAATTTGTAATTTAACAATTTAAAGAACTTTTTTTTTTCACCCAAATCAGCATGCAGTTTAGTTAAGTTTCAATTTTACACAATCAAACTTCAAACTGTATTTAATTCTTTAATAAGTTGGTTCTATAAGATTTCAAACATGTGGTTTATCATACCAAACTAACAATAGTTAATTATCGTCTGATATTATTTGGTAGGTTTTATTGTTTTACACAATCCCTTGAAGAAAACCATAGACTTCTTAAGTTTCTGGAAGTTGAACCAAATCATGGATATAAGGAGCTGGATTGTATCCTAAACTCTTTTTGGGTTTGCTGGGCATAAGAAATAGTGACTAAAGCCACGGTTGTTAAGGAAATTTGACTAATACTGTAATGTGTTTTTCACATGTTACACCATCTAGAATATTCAAAATCGATTTACTAAAAACACTTGAACTAAGAGTCCTGATACAAACAATGAACAAATCACCGACGTTTTCATATCTTACTATCATAACATTTGAGATTGAGATAGTACTCTACTGAACCCATCCTAACACAAAAATACCGACAAAGATATTAACAAACAAACCCAACCAAAAGTAAGTTTCAAACCATTTCTCTTCTATTTTGATAAGTGTGTTTTGGTGTCATTTCTCTTCTTTCTGTCTTCTTTCTCTCATTTTTTTTTGTTTGTTTCCTCTTTATATATATGCATGGTTTTAAAAATGGTACACTAAAAAAACTGGAAAAGAAATTGATTTCCGATTTTGACAAATTATTTGCCGATTTGGGGTTTTTTACCAAACTGAACTAATGACTGATTCTCAATTGAACTCACCAGTCCGGTCTGATTTTTAAAATTATAAGTGTGTGTTTTTAATAAAAAGTGGGTAATTTTATTGATAAATGTAGTACCTTTTTAGTTTTTTTTTTTTTAATAAAAAAAACTTCCATGCAACAACCTCTCTCTCTCTCTCTCTCTCTCTCTCTCTCTCTATTATTTCATCTTCTTCCCATACTCAAAAATCTCCAAATCCTAAGACAGTCACACCCAAAACTCACCTCTCTTAGTCAACTCCATCTCCTTCACTTTCTTGTTTCTTCTTTAGCAACTCTAACCCAACACCAAAACTCACAAAACGATTCTCACTACCGCACTTCTCCTCCTCTTCATAGTTTTTTTTTTTTTAATAAAAAAAACTTCCATGCAACAACCTCTCTCTCTCTCTCTCTCTCTCTCTCTCTCTCTATTATTTCATCTTCTTCCCATACTCAAAAATCTCCAAATCCTAAGACAGTCACACCCAAAACTCACCTCTCTTAGTCAACTCCATCTCCTTCACTTTCTTGTTTCTTCTTTAGCAACTCTAACCCAACACCAAAACTCACAAAACGATTCTCACTACCGCACTTCTCCTCCTCTTCCTCCACTCTCTTCATTGCCTCCTCCTCCTCCACCCACCACCCATTCTCATAGCCCTAAGCTTCTGCTCTAGCTGTTATCAACTCTCAAGCATTGCACATCAACAAGTACGGATTGTGAAAGAGAGATACACCCCAAGAAGGTAAATGTTGCCGTCTTCAATCGAAAAACAACAATACACACGTACACACATGCTTAGAATAACAAAAGTCGCATCACTTAAATAAGTTTAGGGGATGTCTAGCATGCCATAGAAGTTGGTTTGTTAAGATAAGAGTAATATAATTGATTTTAATTATATTTAGTTCCGTAATTATTATTTTTGGGTATAGAAAATTGACTTATAATTGGATAAGGTATATTCCCTTAAAAAACTAATTTTGAATTTATTTCTATTAGATGCATATTCCAAAAAAATGAATTTTTTTTTTTATTTGACAAAGCATACATAAAAAATAAAAATAAAAACTCAAATAAAAATGGGTTGATGTATAAAATAAATAATCAAATAAAAAATACTCAAAACTCTTATTATAAGTTTATTACAACCCTAATAATAATAATAATAATAATTGTTGGGGGGTAAAAGCCCAGAGCTACTTAATGGGCCCGGGGCGCCCTGTTAAGGACTATTATATTTCCGATGAGCAATAGGTGGTTGGGACGGCCCATATGAAGGCAGGAAGCCCAGAAGTAAAGGGGGAATACCGTCCGAAGAGGTCACTGCTGGTCCAAGGACTTCCTACTCCTCGGCCACACATAGCCTTGATCAAACAAACGTGTGGAAGACTCGAATAACCTTCCTAACAATCTCAATGATAATGATAAGTTCTGAGTAGATCCAGAGATGATCAGAACTAAAGAAAAATATCTAAAGGAAAAGCTGCTACCACCGCATTTAATGCGCTGTAACAGCTTTTCTGGCCGCATTTATGTGGAGAAGACCCCTGAACAGTGCAACCTTAGCTACCGCCACTCACAAAGAACTAAAGTAAACACATGACGTGACATGCACTTGAGTAGATGCGCGGATGAAGAACAGGTGGACGATGGAGATGATAGGAGGGAATGCTATATAAAGAAGAAGGGTCCCTGATAATGAAAAACAGAGAAGAGAGAGAAAAAGGGAGAGAAAAGCTTTACTGTAGCTCTGAATGCTGTAATCACTGCTCACTTAATAAAACATCTCTTCGGACATTCATGCATGGAGTTGTTCAAGCATTAGTTCATGTTATCATCACTGCACGTAACCTAGCCAACTATTCTGTGCTTCATAACCAGCCCAGCTCTTTTACCCACTTTCTACAAATTCATTATTCTGGGTTCGTTGGGCCTTTAACCCATATCCTTTGGGTTGAGCTACAAAAACAGACCCTACAATAATAATAATAAAAAGGGATGAGATTATTTGAAGTAATATTATATCGTTCACTAATTTTTTTATTGGATATGAATTTTAACAAATCCATCATTAGATTAGATATTCTTCTTCAATTAAATGTTTAAATTAGTTTTCTATACTGCTATTTAAAGGGCCTGTCTTGTTTGGGATCCTCATTTTTTTAGTTCAAAAATGTCCCTACACCCCTATTGTTTAAGTAGAAACAAAACTAAATGATAACATGGTAAAAATACATCTCTAACTCTTACTAAAACATTACCTACAAAATATGGTCACTCTCATGCTAATTTTCAAATTACTTTAGCCACTTATAAATTAGATTTTCTAAATAAAAATTATATATAAAAAATAAAGACACGAATTTTTTTTTTTTACTATAAAATAGGAACATTAAGCCCAAGCCCAACGTTTTCACTTTTGTTTTTCTTTTCCTATTTTTCGCCCCTTTATCCCTTTTATCAAGACTTAAATCTCTCTCTCTCTCTCTCTGGTTTCCTTTCTACTAAATTCTAATCTCACTTTTATTTTTTGGCTTTTGTTTTTTTTTTTTTTAAATCTCTTTTTCTTTATCTTTAAATTATTAAAAAAAGGTGATTTTTAATGTACTCCATTTTTTTTTCTTTTTAATGATTTACTTATTTATTTATGTTGGTGTTTGAATTGTTTTCTCTTCACATCTGTTTGTACTACTTTTTTTTTTCTTTTTTCATTTTAATGAATGTATTTTCTATGTTCAAAATAAAAATCACAATACGTGTAGTTTAATTGGATTAAAGAGAGAAACGTCTCAAATTGAGATAAATAGAAAATTATGACACTAAACCCAAAAAAAGTCTCATCGCACATGTGAAGCACGTGTGATGAGACTGGTTGTATTTTAAAACTGTGCATAAAAGATGTGTTTTTACTTTTTAGATCAAATGCTAAATATTATCCAAATTGGTACAAAATTTGTTTAAAACATAAAAAACATGTAGTTTAATATAACAAAAAAAAAACACACACACACACACACAATTTTTGTTTGTTTATTATTATTTTTTTTAATGTGGCAAACTAATTGGTGAATAAAAAATAGCGAACCCATGTAAAAGTGGGGAAATTATTGTATATTCTCGGAGTACTATAAATGTATATTCCTTTCTTTTACATAAATGATAAGTCTCACTAATTAAATTTATAATAAAACTTACCATTCAAATGAAAAATAAGAAAGTACGCATTTATAATTATCCAAGAATAACTAATAAATAATTTTCCGTAAAAGTGAGAGAAGAGAGTTGAGAGCTGGTTACTTTGTTTGCAGTAAAAAGTAAAAACTCATTTTATTTATTAGCACCGAAACGCAAGTCTGCAACAGCAACAGTACTAAAAAAAAAAAACAGAAGATACTCTCTCGCTATGTTCGGTGTTGGTGCAGCAGCTCCCACCTCCACCGCCACGTCAGCAATCACCGCCGCCCCCACCACCACCACTGCTCACACTCGCCTCCACAGTATCAGCGCTACCTCTTCTTCTAATCCTTTTATTTCGGTACTGGCTTTCATTTCAACTTCCCAAAATAACCATCAATTTCCACTCCATATTCTGTACTGTAGTTCATAACTTTTTGGTAATATTCTTGACACTTCAATGCCATTTTTGTTGTTGTTGTTGTTGTGTTTCAGGCTTTAATTGGGTGCGGTCGGGTTCAGTTTTGTTCCTTGCGCTTGAACTGTGGTGGTCCAATCAAAGCAATGTCTGACACTAACACTAGCACTGATACTATCTCGGTGCCCAACAGTTCTTCTCACTCCTCTGCTTCTGGTTATTCTCTCAATCCTTTCTTCAATTCCGTGTATAAAGAAATGTCTTTTTGTTTTTTTTGTTTTGTTTTGTAAAATTGTGAATTTTAGATATTATCATTATTTTTTTGTTTTATTGGTGAAAATGAAATAATGATATTAAAAAAAGAGCCTTTACCAACTGGGGAGTCTGAATTTGTGTTCTATTACTTGAAATGAAAAATGGGTATGTCTTGTTTTTACCATGAAGTTTGTATTTTGGTTGTTTAGTCCCTGATAAATTTAAGTGGTCAATTTTAGTCCCTTTTTTTATATATTTAGAAATATCTTAGAATCTTTATAGAATAATCATCACAGACATTACGTCAAGGAGTTACATCAGCTGCTAATGTAGGCCCAAAAGCTGAAGGAAGATCCTCCAACCAAACCGAGATACCAACATGGTACCTCAGAAACGAAGCCAACTTATAAGCAATAGAATTAGCAACAGAGCATACATAGGAAAAGAACAAATTTGGAACTTAAAGTAATCATTTTAAGTCCATAACGTGTCTGATGAAATAATGGTGTGTTAGTATTTTTTTTTACTCTCTCTGGTTTCCTTTCTACTAAATTCTAATCTCACTTTTATTTTTTGGCTTTTGTTTTTTTTTTTTTTAAATCTCTTTTTCTTTATCTTTAAATTATTAAAAAAAGGTGATTTTTAATGTACTCCATTTTTTTTTCTTTTTAATGATTTACTTATTTATTTATGTTGGTGTTTGAATTGTTTTCTCTTCACATCTGTTTGTACTACTTCTTTTTTTTTTTTTTTCTTTTTTCATTTTAATGAATGTATTTTCTATGTTCAAAATAAAAATCACAATACGTGTAGTTTAATTGGATTAAAGAGAGAAACGTCTCAAATTGAGATAAATAGAAAATTATGACACTAAACCCAAAAAAAGTCTCATCACACATGTGAAGCACGTGTGATGAGACTAGTTGTATTTTAAAACTATGCATAAAATATGTGTTTTTACTTTTTAGATCAAATGCTAAATATTATCCAAATTGATACAAAATTTGTTTAAAAACATAAAAAAAAAAAAAATCATGTAGTTTAATATAACCAAAAAAAAACACACACACACAAAATTTTTGTTTGTTTATTTGTTTTTTTTTTTTTATGTGTCAAACTAATTGGTGAATAAAAAATAGCGAATCTATGTAAAAGTGGGGAAATTATTGTGTATTCCTGAAGTACTATAAATATATATTCCCTTTTTTTACATGAATGATAAGTCTCACTAATTAAATTTATAATAAAACCTACCATTCAAATGAAAAATAAGAAAATATGCATTTATAATTACCCAAAAGTAACTAATAAATAATTTTCCGTAAAAGTGAGAGAAGAGAGTTGAGAGCTGGTTACTTTATTTGCAGTAAAAAGAAAAAACTCATCTTATTTATTAGCACCGAAACGCAAGTCTGCAACAACAACAGTACTAAAAAAAAAACAAAAGATACTCCCTCGCTATGTTCGGTGTTGGTGCAGCAGCTCCCACCTCCACCGCCACGTCAGCAATCACCGCCGCCCCCACCACCACCACCGCTCACACTCGTCTCCACAGTATCAGCGCTACCTCTTCTTCTAATCCTTTTATTTCGGTACTGACTTTCATTTCAACTTCCCAAAATAACCATCAATTTCCACTCCATATTCTGTACTGTAGTTCATAACTTTTTGGTAATATTCTTGACACTTCAATGCCATTTTTGTTGTTGTTGTGTTTCAGGCTTTAATTGGGTGCGGTCGGGTTCAGTTTTGTTCCTTGCGCTTGAACTGTGGTGGTCCAATCAAAGCCATGGCTGACACTAACACTAGCACTGATACTATCTCGGTGCCCAACAGTGCTTCTCACTCCTCTGCTTCTGGTTATTCTCTCATTCCTTTCTTCAATTCCGTGTATAAAGAAATGTCTTTTTGTTTTTTTGTTTTGTTTTGTAAAATTGTGAATTTTAGATATTATCATTATTTTTTGTTTTATTGGTGAAAATGAAATAATGATATTAAAAAAAGAGCCTTTACCAACTGGGGAGTCTGAATTTGTGTTCTATTACTTGAAATGAAAAATGGGTATGTCTTGTTTTTACCATGAAGTTTGTATTTTGGTTGTTTAGTCCCTGATAAATTTAAGTGGTCAATTTTAGTCCTTTTTTTATATATTTAGAAATATCTTAGAATCTTTATAGAATAATCATCACAGACATTACGTCAAGGAGTTACATCAGCTGCTAATGTAGGCCCAAAAGCTGAAGGAAGATCCTCCAACCAAACCGAGATACCAACATGGTACCTCAGAAACAAAGCCAACTTATAAGCAATAGAATTAGCAACAGAGCATACATAGGAAAAGAACAAATTTGGAACTTAAAGTAATCATTTTAAGTCCATAACGTGTCTGATGAAATAATGGTGTGTTCGTATTTTATTTATTTATTTTTTGTTTTAGTGGTGAAAATGAAATAATGATATTTAAAAAAAAAAAAAAAAAGGAGTCTTTATCAACTGGGGAGTCTGAACTTGTGTTCTATTCCTTAGGATGAGAAATGGGTGTGTGATGGTTTTAATGAAGTTTGCATTTTAGTTTAATTTTTTTTGAGTTGTCCTTTTGCATATTGTTTAATGAATAATTATGTTGATAACAAAGGACAAGCTATGATTTTGGTATTTGGAATTATGTGTCTGAGTTTAGTTACGTCTTTCAATATTTCAAATGATTCAATTTAGTTTTGAGGTTTTATCCTTACTTATACTATAAAATACTAGAGAATTTGAAGGAGGCATGTTTTGTATGATTTTGGTGGCATTTTTTTAATCGAAGTGGGGTTAGGGACTAAAGTGCTGGCTTGACCAAATAAAAATATTAACAATCATAATTTTTTTTTTCTTTGGATGAGTAAATAATATCTTTGGTTTATTGTTATTGGTTTGTTTCAGGACACAAACAAGCACTAATATCGTTGTCAGACAAGAAAGATCTGGCTTTTCTTGGAAAAGGGCTCCAAGAACTGGGGTAAGGTTTTTGTACTTATACTTTGCTGGTTTGAGCACAAGTGCTTTCTAGTCTATTGTTCCTAGTCATTAGATATCAATGTTTTAGAAGCTATTTTAATGATAAGTCTTTGATTTTGGTGGTAAGTCTGTTGCCTTGAATGTAAGATTTTAAAAAATCAAATAACTATTTCCCTGTTTTGATCTTTTTGATATTATACGCACTTGTTTTAGATTTCTTATTTGAAGTAATTTATCCTATTTATTAAAGATTTGAGTTTTGGAAGCTCTTGTTGGGATATGTTGATCATCTTTGTATATGTAGTCAATTTCATGAAACCTTGTTTGAATTAGTGTTCAAAGCCCTATAAAAAAAAGGCCAGAAATATTAGTGTTCAAAGTGGTCGATTACTCTTGTGATGTCTTGTGAACTATAGCTACACGATTGTTTCAACTGGAGGAACAGCATCGACTTTGGAAAGTGCTGGGGTATCTGTTACTAAAGTGGAACAGCTTACTAGTTTTCCAGAAATGGTGAGTATCTGTTCTAGCTTGTGTTTCTTTTTAATTGTTTAATTTCCTTTATGTAATGCACCAAGTCATTGTTACTTTGTTCTTAAGAATATGCTTCTTTATGGAAGATCTTAATGTCATGGACATGGAATGTATGTGAGGATTCTGATGTGTTTTGTTGTCTGGAGTTGCTATGTGTCATGCAGATTTTTATCATATCTCTGGAATTCAATAGTTATTTTGATATCTTCAAATGTAAGATTGTTTTGTTCTTGACCAATTATGAATGCCCTCTGCTTCGACTGTAAGGGGCATTTCATTTTTAACTATTACTGTGTATATGGTCAGTTCTGCAGGCACATATTATTAAGCTGTTTCAGGGTTAGATTGAATCAACTTATTTTACCTTGAAATTGATCTACAATCATGCTTGTATTTCTGATAAACTGGTGCAACTGCAAGTCACCACAGTTTCTGTGATCAATGGGAATTAGTCTCCTGCTGTTGGTTGTTGTCTTGCCATCAGTTCACCATTGACTGTTCAAATTGATTCTTCAGATTTTGTTTATGTTGTCTTGTTTGGATGTTCCCCTTTTGTAAAAAGTATATTTATATATGAATGGTTTGATATAGAAGGAGAAATTTCATGTTGAAGATTTTTCATAAAATTGATTCTTCAGATTTTCTTGTACAGCTTGATGGCCGCGTAAAAACTCTACACCCTAGCATACATGGGGGTATTCTTGCTAGGAGAGACCAAAAGCATCACATGGATGACCTCAATAAACATGGAATTGGTTAGTTCAGATGGGAAACTGCTATTCCTTCACCATTCCAGCTATCTCATTGTCTTTTTTTTTTTTTTTGGCATAATGTTGCTTTGTGTGAATTTGCTATATAGTTGCCTGACTAAGACAGTTCCTTTGCAGCTACATTTGATGTTGTTGTGGTGAACTTGTATCCCTTCTATAATAAAGTTACTTCAACTGGAGGAATTGAGTTCGAGGATGGAATTGAAAATATTGATATTGGTGGTCCTGCAATGATCAGGGCTGCTGCAAAGGTTAGTTGTATTTGAATCATTCACTGACATTTTATAGGAAAAATAAATCTGGGGTTCATATATCTATAATTGGTTTCTCTGTGGACTTGGCACATGTACACCATGATTTATGCATAGTTTTTTCCTGGAATTAAATATTTTGTCAACTCTTCTTATGTTTTAAAATTGTCTAACTTGTCACCATATTATTGCCAAAATCACTAACTAGGTGAAGGTTATTTGCTGAATCTTTAGCCACCAATATTGCTTTTGGCAATGGTCACAAACCAGACAGGGTTTTAATTTTTAAGAAACATGAAGTGTGACCGTACAAACCCTGATGTTTTTAGATGTTTCCTTTGCTTTGCTTGTAAATGCTTAAAAATATTATAATAATGTTCATAAAATAAATTCATTTGAATTGAATTAGCAATATTCAATATCGTCATTTGAGATGTAATTTTTATTTTATTTTTTTGATAATTAATGGAAAAATTTATTAGAAAGAGAAACAACCCCAGTACACCAGCGGTCTACTAAGGGAGAAGTACAATCAATTCAAAATACACAGTGCTCTAACAAATTTAAGAGAAAAAAACAAGGCAAAGAAAGAAAAGTAGCTTTCCTATCCAACAAAGTGCAAAGGAAGAAGGCTTTAATTTCAAGGATATTCTGTTCACATCCCTCGAAACTTCTCAAATTCTGCCATTTGAGTTGTAATTAGGTTATGGAGATGTTGTGGGATGATAATGTCTAATATCATAAGGAGTTTTCCATACATGTTTTTTTTTCAGCTCCCTGTTGATGCATAAGCCATGGTTTTTTTTGGGTGGTCCACTTCTGGGCAAAAGCCTATATTCTTCTCTTGGAAGCACAATGCAAAATGCAACATAAATATAATAGATAGATTAGTATTCATCATCATTTTGATTAAGGCCAAATATTAATATTCTTTTTAATTGCTTTAATATCAACCGACTATTATTGAACAGAACAACAAGGATGTGTTGGTGGTTGTGGATCCACAAGATTATCCTCTGCTCCTAGAATTTCTTAAAGGAGGCGGGGATGATCAACTCTTCCGTAGAAGGCTTGCTTGGAAGGCATTTCAACATGTTGCTTCTTATGATTCAGCAGTTGCTGAGTGGCTTTGGAAGCAGACTTCAGGAATTTCTACATCTTCTGCCAATGATGGTAAGCAAGTTAATTTTATCCTCCCCCCACCCCCAAAAAAAAAAAATACACACACACACACGATAATGTGCACCAACCTACTCCATAAGGCACGCTAAAACTTATTCCTCCACTGGGAAGAGATATAATTAAAAGATGAATCCTCCCACAACCTGAGAGGTTAGGTTTCCCAAAAGAGACATAAATTACATTACATATATGAAAGATATGTCCCAAAGTAATAGAGATGCCAATAAATAACTCACATTCCTTTTAGTGTCATTGGAAGTAACTGCTACATTCATCCATGATTGGTAGACCGAGCATTCATGGCTTTCTCCTTTGTTTATTTGAGATCTTGTACTAGAATTCAATTTCCTACCATTTTCCACCCTTCAAGACACCCCCTTCAGATTTTGTGCTTTCTTATTCAATGTTTCTGTTTGTGTCTCTTGAGGTTCTCTTTCCATACACCATACAAATGGTCTCTCACTGTCGAGGGGATATGTATACATTTTAATCTGCTGCGTAACCAAGACTTCTTTTTTGATAAGCACGTAACCAAGACTTAGTTTCAACAATTAGTGATATCTTTGTCTGCCTGAATCTCAAGACAAATCCTAGCAAAGTTAAGAGATGTCGTTTATATAACCAATACCTTAGAAAATAACACCAATGGAACATTACAAAGCTTTTAGCCCATACAGGAATTTTCTGTGAAGCTAATCTTCCTAAGAAGCAAACTGAGTTACCATTTCTCATTGACAAACAGCTTCCCACTATCTAATTAAGGTCCCTCACTAAGTATTCTCTCTAGTGCCCATTCATCTCTAGATTTAATAATATAGAACCCCTTAATTAATCATGATGACATCCACACCATCATTTTGCCAATGAGCTTTAGCTCAAATGACACTTCCTCCATAAAAATGGGATGAAGAGTAAGGGCATGGATTTAAAACCCATGGAGTGCTAACTTATCATTAAAAAACAAAGACATCCAAACCATCATTTCCCCAAATATTTGTTACCCGGTTCTTAACTAGGAAAAATGAAATAGTCAAGGAATTACTCTGTGACGGCATTTTCCCAATGCCTGTAAACCTTGGTATACATTTCCAAGGGCTCATTTAGATCACATCCTTGATTTCCACATCATCATGTTTTTGAGTGCTTTGCTTCTGCTTGTCTCTGTTGTGGTGATACCACTTATAGAACACCACACTGGTTCTTACTATTCTCTAGCATATCAGTCTCTAATGGAGGAAACTCCAAATGGTCATTCAAATTTGAGACAGTAGCTTCTTTCTTGACATTAGCTGGCTGCTTTCTGATAAGTCATATTCAATACTTCTCGCACTGTGTTTGGTCTACGCACACCATCGCTAATTAGGCATGTCAAAAGCATGTGGGAATATATCAATCTCATATAAAGTCATCTGTTATATTGAAATATTCTCCTGAAGCACCAGTTTGATTCTAGAATGATAGAAAGGTATTATTTTGAAAATTATCTTGGCTGATTTTAAAAAAGCATCACAAAGTATATATTTTAAAAATATCTAAGAAAGCAGAATGCTGTAAATTTATTATGTTGTTTTTCCAAACTGCCTCTGACTTGGGTATATAGATGACAAGGTTCTTTATTTGTTTCAAGATAAATTCCCTCCCAGCTTAACTGTGCCACTAGAGCGCGTAAGTTCTCTTCGGTATGGTGAAAATCCTCATCAAAAAGCTGCATTTTATGTTGACAAGAGGCTTGCAGAGGTTAATGCTGGTGGTATTGCAACCGCTATTCAACACCATGGGAAGGTGAGAAATACATACTATTGTGTTCATCTATTCACTATTATAAAAAAAATTTACGATATTTAATATGTAAATTTATTTTGTGTGTTTGTCTTAGTCTCTACCTCTCTAATATGATAATGATAAAAGAAAACCTCTACTTCTATAGTGAAGATGTAGATTAAAATTGGGTTTGAATAGGTGACAACAATATTCTCATCTGTGTCTAGTGTCATTACTGTTATCTTCAGCAATGACATTAAAGGGTAAGTGGGTTCAGTAGTGATGTTGGCACTTTCATTAAAAGATTCCTGCTGTGAATAGTTTCATACTTACATTACCTTTTGTGTACCTGATCTTTTTCTCAAGAGTTGAGCATTGTATATTAATCTTCATTATTTTTATGACTTGGATTTTGTTTCCTATTGATGAGATTGGCAGTGATATGGTAAATGCATATCACTAGAAGATCGTGTATGAATGTCTGTGCAAGTACATGTACATTTATCATAGTAGCTCTGTCGTTAGGGTTCTTTTAACATTTCCGTGTAATTGGTATAATTCAGATTTTAATTTCTTTATTATTTTTTTTTTCAAGCTTTTATGTAGAGGATTATCTGAAACCATCAGTCTGCAGAAATCACTTTTTTTATGGTATAAATATCTGTTGAACCAAGCATGTGCTTACAGCCTTTTTCTTTTGTGGTGCAGTCAATGTCTTACAATAACTATTTAGATGCTGATGCAGCTTGGAATTGTGTGTCAGAGTTTAAAAACCCTACCTGTGTAGTTGTAAAGCATACAAATCCCTGTGGGGTAGCTTCACGTGATGATATCTTTGAAGCATACAGGCTTGCTGTAAAAGCAGATCCAGTGAGCGCATTTGGCGGCATTGTAGCCTTCAATGTTGAAATTGATGAGGTAAGTTTGTCATTGTAAGTTTTGGGTCTAGCATGGATTTCTTTTCCTTGCATATCTTGTGAGCTTTCCTATTATATTGAAGTGCATTAAAGCATGAGGTGGCATTGATGATATATAACCAAGAAGTAGGGCCAACATTCTATCACTTTTCTTTCATCTTATATGATATATTATTAGCAAGATTTGAAAATTGAATATTAGTCATATCCAAGGTCCCCAACCCAAGCCTACTGTGCTCCTTTATCATGTGATCTGAGGCCCTGGGGCCAAATCATATTCTCTTCTCTCATAAGATTGAATCACTTCTCCATTCATTAAGATGTGACAATTAGATTGCTAATGCAGCCAATTTTGGAAGCCGGAAATAAAGAGGAGCTAAACCCTCTTTACTATTTATTTTTCTGTACTTGTAGGATCTTGCAAAGGAAATCCGAGAGTTTAGGAGCCCCACAGATGGTGAGACTCGGATGTTTTATGAGATTGTGGTTGCACCCAAGTATACAGAGAAAGGGCTTGAAATCCTACAGAAAAAATCCAAGTCTCTAAGGATCCTCGAAGCACAAAAAAATGAAAAAGGAAAGCTTTCACTCAGACAAGTTGGTGGTGGGTGGTTAGCTCAGGATTCAGATGACTTGACCCCCCAGGATATCCAATTTAACGTGGTCTCTGAGAAGGCTCCACAAGAAAGTGAGCTTCATGATGCAGAGTTTGCATGGTTATGCGTCAAGCATGTCAAAAGTAACGCCATTGTAATAGCAAAGGTTGGAATTTTTATGCTTTCTTAGTTTATGCACCAATGGATCTGGCTGGGACTCGGTTCTGACTCTTCTTGTCCTTTGAGCAGAATAACTGTATGTTGGGCATGGGAAGTGGGCAGCCAAACCGTGTAGAGAGTTTGAGAATAGCATTGAAGAAAGCTGGGGATGAGGTCAAAGGGGCAGCTTTGGCTAGCGACGCCTTTTTTCCATTTGGTAATTACTACCTGATTTACACTAAATTGCTAGTGTATTCCTGCACCAGTGGATTCTTGTGTGTTTGGATGAATCTCTTTTCCGCTCAGCTTATTCTGATTATTGTGCAAAAGCTCAGTAGTACTTTGAAAAAAGTGAAGCTTTAAAAAGTTGTGTATATCTTTTATATCTATCTTTTAATGTGGGTGCTGCTTGTTTTGTGAACAGCCTGGAAAGACGCAGTGGAAATAGCATGTGAGAATGGAGTTAGCATTATTGCTGAGCCTGGCGGGAGCATCAGAGATGCGGATGCCATAGACTGCTGTAACAAGTATGGTGTATCGCTCCTCTTCACCAATGTGAGGCACTTCAGGCATTGATGATTGTTAGCATTTGTGTGTCTTTTTCATTTGGTTTCATCCGAGCACCATGGTTTGGAAATTTTGGTAATCTCTTTCAGTAGGTAGACGTTCCCTTTTGAGTCATAATGTTATGCAATCAAGGGATTTGAAGAACAATTGGTAGTATAAATTGTTTGATAAGGATTCAACAAATGATTTGAGATTTGGGGATTTTGATCTATCAAAAATGCTTGTGATGTTATGGATTTGAAATAAGCATCAAATCCATATATTAATACAGCCCAAACCTATTCTCAAATATCATATATTGGAAAAAAATCCCTTGTCCAAATGAACCATTAGTGTATCTGATCTGTGATCACATTAGCTTTGTGATGGGCAAATCAATGTATTCTGAGATTTTATTTTTCTTTCTAAAATCTTTAACTGGGAACAGGTCCAGTTTCTTGAGAGAGAGAGAGAGAGAGAGAGAGAGAGAGAGAGTGAAAAAAGAAAAACAAAAAGAGACATTTCAAAGGAGTCATAACAAAGTAAAAAGAAATGAAGAATCAATAAGATGAGGATCCTAAGACAAATGAAGCCCCAATTTTAGGCCAGGAAAAAAAAAAAGGCCATATTGGCTGGCTCTAACTCCCAAATTTTGTAGACTCGGGCCCAAAGTAGTGGGAGGTGATTGTCAGTTATCACTTGGTGACAATAAGGCCTCGTATGGATTTTGCAAAACTAAGATAACAAAATTGAGTTTTGTTAACCCATAATCCAAAATCTGTGGGGCCTACATATATAAACATTGTTTGAATGATTTTAGGTCAGTTAACTCAGATAACAAAACTGAGTTTTTTGAGATATGGGTTACCAATTTCGGAAATAGCCCAACCATGTTTTCAAGTTATGGGATTGTTAACTCAATGGCAATTTTTGTAATTTTTCAGCACAATTGAGTCCCACAGCAGTGTGTAGTTCCATCACTGCAGGCTAAGAAGCTCCAATGGATATTTTCTCATAACTTTCCTAACTACCCATGCTAGCTTGCACTTCATCTCACTTTCTCTTTTCCTTCTCCCAAACTCACAGCACACTTCAACCACTGAAATAAGCTCCAGAAAACACTGATCAGCACAAGGCCGAGCTCCAGCAAGTCAGCTTTGTTCACTGATTCCGCTTTTTGGTGAGACCCAAATTTAGCCCCTCCATTTGTTTACATGGCCGAAGCTGTTGGGTTTTATTTTGATATTTTTTGTTTTTTCCATGTTTCCCCATTTTTATTTTCCTCCATTTTTTTGTGTTGTGTTTACTGAGACCTTGGCTCACTTGGCTGGGAATGCAACCAAAGGAAAATTTTACAATTTCTTAAAAATTGGCATGAAAATCATTTCAAGAAGTATAAAATCTCAAAGATCATAGTTCATGTCAATCAATAGCATACCAGCTTGCTTTATAAAATCTAAAGCTCATTTTTCTTAAACTAATGAAGCTCATTCAATTTCTTAATATCATTTGATTTTTTTGTGGGGAGGGTGTGAAGAGAAGAGGTATTACGCGCGGGTATTTACTTGGTTGTTGTAGAACATAGCAATGCAATCAAAGCTATGTGGGACCTAGACAATGACAGAAAGTTCGGATTTAAATTTGAGTTAACTGTGAGAACAAGCTGCCAAACGAGCATATTAGTGAGTTTTGAGTTTTATTGAGTTAGAATTGTGAGATATTAGGATATGAGTTTAAGTGAGGAGATTTGAGTTAAAAGTGTTGGGCTATGAGTTATTGACAAGCCAAACAGGGCCTTAATACACCCCTAAAGGATTTTGCATTATTTTTGTTCTCTATAATGTCATGAGATTTATGACAATAAGTTCAACATTTCTAACCTTTATTTTGGGACCATTAGATTTCTCTCTATAGGTTTTTTGGAACATGTTAGTGAAGGAAAAGAGAAATCATTAATTTCAAAAATCATAGAGAAACCGACAAAATATCAAGAAAGTTTAATATGTATCTTTTCAAAACGAAGACCAGTGCTAGAAAAGGAGCAATGAGAGTCGCAAACAATATAAAGTGCTCAGCTTGTATTCTCTCCAAAGCAGCCAAGACATTTACCATCTATTCGCTTTCTTGAATATATGCTTGACTTTCGTTCAAGAGACCATCCTCAATAGAAGCCTGCAAAAGCATCCAATTCAATAGACATTTGAGGATTCCATAGATGACACTGGCAAAGTCCATCCCTTAGCACCGGAAGCTCTGCCATCACAGTTGTGGTCATGCCAAAAGCTTCCAGATGGTCAGCGAGTTGACTGAATATGGAGAGTTGCTGAAAGAGATGAAGTGAAGTGTTTATGATCATGACAGATTCAAGGCACTTGGGGTTGAGAGCAAGATAAGTACAAGAACTGAGTCCTTGCATGATCAGTGGTGCAACAACTACCTTTATCATGTATTGGAGGCCAAATACCAATGTGGCTAACCTTTGCAATCCCTTATCATATCCACGATCCTTTTGAGGAGTGTCTAAACGCGGACTTCGCCGAAGTGTTTGACGTGGATGTGGCTAACAAGATCTTGACCAAGGCCATGACTGCTCGAAGCAAGAAATAGAAGGATGAAGATCTATATGGACAATAGTTATTTTGCTGCCGGTGAAGGCATTTTATTGTACACACGTGTTGAGGAAATTAATATTGATGTTAAAATTAATGTAACGCATGTTGAAACCTTAAACTCCTTTTAGGATGATAATTGTTCCCACTCATAAAAATGTCGAGGAAATTGATAATCATTAAATTAATGTGCCTTTGAAGCAAGGGTTTTTTTTTAGAAGAACTTTGAAGCATGTTGAAAACATTTTCTTTAGGGTGATAATTGTCTCCACTAGAAAGATAAGGAAAATTCATGACGACTATAAAATTAATGTAACTTTGAAGTATGTTGAAAACACCTTCTTTAAGATGATAATTATCCCCACTCAAAAGAGTTTGTTGATAAATAAAGTAATTCTCTCAAAAAGTTATTTCAATGGTTGACACACACCACAATGATTTGCCTATATTCCTCTTTAACTTGTTATCAAGTCTTTTTCAAAAAAAAAAACCTTGTTATCAAGCATAAATTTTTCCATTTTCTTTTCTTTCAAAAATTTTCTCTTTTTTACGAGTGAGTATAGCTTCTCTCACTAAGCAAGAAATGGATATCTTAGAAAACCATCATTAACGTTGAGATGAAGCTTTACTTCCTGAAACTATGTCAAGAGTTGATTGCTCGATTTTGAACTTTAGTGGAAACATTGCAATTGAACCCAAACTTTATGAGAAAGTGCAATTTGCATAATTTCAAAATAAATAAGACTTATAACTTCAACTGAAAATCATGTTGTATAACTTCAATAGCTCAATCCGATTGAACATTTTCAAAGTCTCTTGATATTATGAGAAATCATTAACTAATTCTAATACTTCAGTCTGTGTAGGTACTTATTAATTCAATCATTCGAATCCATCCAGCTCTTACACATGAATGTCCACATGTATGAGTTTCTTACTAAGGTTCCTAGGATGGACAATAGCTGAGGTCTTGTATTCTTATATAAATTTATAGAACTTAAAATTACTTTTAATTCATGTTGGAGGTGGTACAGTATATTGATCAACATGATATGTTTTCTTTCTTAATCCTAATCTAGTATATGAAAGTGGTATTTTTCAATTACAACATGCGTGCCAAAAGCCGTTGAGCAGATCTTACTCAATTGGCACTTCCAAGTGTTTCCAATAAAAACATCCATGGTTTGAATCACTCATTCCCCATTATAACAATTGAATTGTCCAATATATATATACACACACATCACAGGCCAAGGAGGTCATTTTTGAGATGATATAAAATAATCCGTTCCATATATCCCACTCTAATCTAAAATGAAATGGCATGCAGTATGGTTAGACAAAATACGAAGATGGATTCAGTTCAACTGAAATGACATGTAGACAACCTAATATGGTTGTTTCAATAAAGGGCCAGATTACGTGCACATATATTCAGCCAATAGAACTAATCATCCTAACAAATTTCTTACTACAGTACACTAATGTTCAGCTTCTATGAGTTCTCTAAGTAGCACACCGAGTATTGGACACTTTGTCATGGCACTAATGCCCCCTAGATGCAAGGGTAGTATTATCCCAATTAAGTCAGCCCAGCAACAGAAATTTTAAGTATGTTTCTCTTCTAGAAATGAAGAAGCTTCTGTAAACAACTGGAAACAATTCATGGCATATTTAGCCTAAAATGTACCACAATCACAGCAAATGAAAACATCAAACATGAAAAGGATATCATATTTGGGTTTCCAAGATGGGTTTTAACTTGCAAAGAAATGACTACAAATGGGGCAGATAATGGAATAGCAGGGGACAGGACTGGATCAATCCTGAGGTATCCAAAATATCCCAAACCCTTAATCCATAAAACAGGATTCATCCCACTTCTACTTTGATACATGCATGCAAAACTTGTAATTATAGTGTCTAAAGCTAAAGCAAAAGAACAAATTTAGAGAATTGAAATAGGGAGGCGTACAAGTCATATTGGTTTGCATTTATTCCAAAACAACCTTGGCCCCAAGAGCTTTCAACTTCTCAATTATTTGTTCACCTTCTTCTTTTGAAAGTCCCCTTTTCAAAACTGAAGGGGTCTTCTCCACCAAATCTTTGGCTTCCTTGAGACCCAAATCGGTAAACCCTCTGACCTCCTTGATTATCTTGATCTTTGCAGAAGCTTCATACGACTCCAGTTTTATTTCAAAAACAGTCTTTTCTGGTTTCTTCTCCTCCTTGGCTGCTGCTGATGATTTAACAGCCATTCCAGCCAATCCAGCCGCTCCTGGTTTCAAGACCCCCACTGTTGGTGGCTCCTTCATTCCCATTTTTCGCATCATAATGGCTCCCAGCTCAGCAGCTTCAGCCAATGTGAGTCCTGAAACTTCATCTACGAGCCTGAAGACACGCTCAGTTGGTGGACTGCGATGCTCTGTAGGATCAAAAGTAGCTGGATCATAATCAGTTGGGAGCCTTCTTTGATCAATCTCCTCTTCTTCCTCCTCTTCCACCCTTGCAGGTTGACCGAAACTTCGAGTGAACCCACTGAAGTTAATGGCATTTAGTGCTACAACAGGATTTCTAGATAACCCATTAGGTAAATGATGTCTAAATCTCAAAATGAAGCTCATTTTCAGGCTTATAGTCTATTAATGGAAAATCAACATATAAGCTTTTGAGTTCTCACTAGAGCAACAATATGGCCTGAAATCCACAAAATCAACAAATAAATAACTATGGAATGGAAGATTGTTCATTCATATACATTTCCTTCAAGTAAGGTTAGTTCAACAGGAAATAAGACATTTACAAAGACAAACAAGACACGACAGTAACCTTCAGTAGAAAAATAACAAGAAAAAATACAGAAGGAGGTCAAACATAAAAAAGGTTATTTGACTAAAGGATTGAGAAAGGAGGAGGAGACAAATACAGCAATACATCAAAAGTATGTCCCATGTTAGAATCCTTGAATCTTGGCTATTATAATCTCAACGAATTAAAGGAAACATAATAATATAGGATTGCATGTACTATATCATATCATTTCATCTTAGATTTGAAAGAAATAGTTTTATCTCCTTTTCCTATTAAAAGCAAATTTTATTTTTTGATGAATAAGAAATCTTATTAACCAAAAACCATCATTTACCTATCAAAAAAAAAAATCCATCATTTGCCGCTCAACAACACAAAAACACAAACAGCATGGCTGCATACAATCAGGTCTTCAAAGAACCTCCCAATTACAACTAAACCCCTGCCCAAAATCCAGCAAGCAGCAACAATCAACAAGCACAATCAGGGCAGCCAACACTGATTTAGACTCCTGAGGCCAAAACACCAGTATAGAGAAAACACAGCTACTGCAGTAGCATAACTACAAACAAACAGGTCATCCAATGGACCTCCAATCCAACACAAAACACCTGCACCCCTACCACCCAGCAGGTAACAACAAATAGCTAGTCCAAACAGATCAGTACAACTGTCAGCACTGCCCAGAAACCATTCACAGCTGAATTCTCAACTAGGACCAAAGATCTTGCTCACTGACCGAAGGCTAAGCAGGAAGAATATCACTAGCTCTCCATCTAACATCATTTAAAATACCTTTTACTACTTGCTTCTCTGAAGCCGATGATCCCTGGTGCGAAAACTGGTTCCTCTATCTCCAAAGATGATAACTATAGCTACAACAGAAATTCTTCCTACTCCAACTTCAAACTTCTTTCCTACCAGCTGGAAGCAACCCCACTGCACCAGCTTCCTGCAGGGTAGTTACATGGGACATCCCAGCCACAGCAGCACCACCTTACATGCTTTCACACTCTATGCAAACAAGAACAATCAAAGAACAAATGGTCCCTGCATTCAGCCCTGTTTCAGAAACACGGCAACACTCCCTTGCTTCTCCCAAGAAGCCATCCTATCACAGGTGGATAGCCTATTATTAATAGCTAACCACAGAATTAAAGCTTACTTAAATATGAAAGCACTATCCCACAGCATTTTCCACCAATCCACGTCACCATTCCTTGCTCTAATGCCTTCCCAAGCAGAATGACAAGTGAATTAGCCATTTTTACATGTGAAAAGCAATCCTCAATCTCCAAGAAACTGAAATTTACTTTTAAAACTAGAAAAACATTTTTTTTTTTTATTAGTAACAAATTTATATTAGAAATAGGAGAAACCATGTTATATGAAACACAAAAAGTCAAAACAAGAGACCTTCATACAAGAAAATATGATTTTAGATCAGAGAACACCAATCCACACCATTAAAAGTGCGAATATCTCTCTCCAGCAAAATTATTTAATGTAACACAAAGGTTGCATTCAAGCAGGAACTACTCCTATGTCTTCCAAAGGAAGCTCTCCAACAAAAAAAACCAGATCAACCACCTTTACTTTGGTTTTTCTCCCAGAATTCTACCCTTCAAAATGAAATCAATAAAAAATAATCTAGCTTGTCAAGCAGAATGAATATTTTCAATTGGCTCTCATCTACATACTGCACCATCAACTTTCCTCAAGAAAAATTTTCTAGGGTGCATATGAAGTAATGTTCCACTACTCAACAGCTTAAATTCATTCAAGAAGGTGCCATGCCCCTTGCCCTAAAGCTATTATCATGATTGGTATATATCTTAGCAATCAAAATAACAAACTTTGCTGCCACTCTTTCTTAATGCAAATACAGATTTCAAGTCCCACACAGCAAATTAGCAACTCAGGACAGACCCAGGATTTCAAGCTAGGGGGCCGAAGTATAAGCGAAAAAAAAATATATAAAAACTTCAAATAAGTATCTATATAGTATTAGCAAACTATCAACCAAGACAAATATCCGCAAACATATTGACAAACAATCAAACACTATTAATAAATTTCGAACTCTGACACGCAGTCTCTGTATAATATAAATTTCCTTTCACAACTCAAATCAGAGCAAAATTGCCAAAAAAACAACAGTCTCTGAGAAAAAGATTCACAATCACAAAGAAAAAATGAAAAGAACAACAGTCAATCACAGCCTTATCAGTTATCACCTATGGGGCATGGCAATTAAAAGTTAGATTTTTAAGAGAGAAGAAGAAGTACGTAGCAGTCACAGATTGAGGCCAGTGGCCGACCGGCGTCGAGGTGGTTGGCCACTGGGCAGATCGGCCAGATGGTAGGGAGGCGTTGCGGTGGCTGTAGCTGATGTATGCATTTCTCTCTCTCTCTCAAAATCTGATTTTCCTTTGGCTAAAATTTTGCTTAAATTGGGCTGGGTTGTTATTTGTATAAATGGCTGAAGAATGTTGTTTAGGCTGGGTTAGGAACTACATGTGAGCTACCCAACTTGGAAATCTCTTATCAAAAGAATTCTCATGTCCTACACAAGGAACCCCAAAAAATTTCTCTATCAAATTATATACAAAAAGCTTTAAAAATAACTCTTTTTTGTTTGATCTATAGTCATTTGCATCCTCAACAACTAAAATATTCTCTTTTGTCATTTTTTTTCCCTCTTTGGGTAAAAAGGCCAGAAGATACAAGTAGTTCAGCCTTGTTTAATAACTACTTAACTTTTTCCTTTTCTATGAGAGCATTCACATCATGCTCAATAAAATTTTAACAAACTTCTAGCTATAACTCACTTTTCACATACACATGCATTCGACTCTCTACTATTTCTCTACTCCATTTAAATACTATTTCTTTTTTAATTTCTCTAACTATCAAAGAAGAATCAACATCACCCGGAATAACACATCAACACTGCATTATCAAGCGAAAAGAAAATTCTCATGGAAATACAAATAAGAATCAACACCTCTCATCATCACCCCAAGAAAAAGAAGAATCATTACCAAGCTAATGCTGAAAACAAATTTAATTGCAATCTGAACATTTCTAACTGGGTTCGATGCTACTCTTGCAATAAGTCAAAAATTATAAAATTTAATATTGAAAACATTTTATTACAATCCTGAAAATTTCTAACTGGGTTCTATGCTACTCTGCAATAACTCAAAAACCATAAGAATAATAAGCAAAGAAGAAAAAAGCACCCAAAGGGTAAAAAGGATTTCCTGACGCTCAAATGTCAAAAAAGAATTTAAATTTTTTTTATTATTCATATAAACAAAACAAATCTTAGTGGATGAAAATTCAAAGTTCCAAACTTTAACTTAACTTTCTACTTACAAGACCCATATACTATAATGTTTGATTCACAAGGTTATATGCAGAAAAAATAAATTTTGGGTATTGTTCCAAATTAGGCTATAGGTAGTAATTAGTAAACCCCAAGAAGAACCCACAAAACCCATGACAGTAAATCAGAGAAATTTAATTCACACAACAATACCAATACCCTATCTATCAATCACCCATAATACAAATACATTCATCACATAAACAAAACAAAGAGCAAGAAATAATAAGGGTGAAAAAATTAACCAGATTCTATGATGTTTGATTCACAAACTTATACAGGAAAAAAAAAATCATGGGTATTAGTCCAAACTAAGCAATAGACAGAAATTACTAAACCCCAAGAAGAACCCAGTAAAGTAAACTGCAAAACCCATGACATAAAATCAGAGAACTTTTAAGCCACGCCTCTAATACCAACACCAATACCCCATTATCAATAATCCAAAACACACATACATGCATGCATACATTCAACAAATATATAACAAAACAAAGTACAAGAAACAGTGAGAGTGAAAGGAATAACCTCAACAAAATCAGTGGCGTCTAGCCTGAGAGAGTGAGAGAGACACGTTGGAATTAGCCAATTAGGAATGGAAAATGAAAAGAAAAACAAAACAAGAAAAATTTTGCTGAGCTACACGCCTACACAGTACAGTAGCTTTCGCACACAGCAATTTGGACCTTTTGGGCTGGGCTCATATTTTGGAGACTCATGGTATATGGCTTAATGGGCCTATACAGATCCCATTGTATACAATTCTTACTAAATTGTAAAATTAAAGTTTTAGATAATTTTGATTCGGGTAAAATCTATATAATAATAGGTAAAGTAGAGAGAAAATCTAATTAAATTTTAAATTGAAATTTAATTAGAGTCAAATTTTGCGCCATATGTCATCTAATCTAAATTTTATAATTTTGAACCAAGTGAGTTAATTTAGTGAAAAATTGAATTTTAATTAGAGTTTAATTTTGTGTCACGTGTCTCATCTAATCTAAATTTTTAAATTTTGTGCCAAATTAACTAATTTAGTGTAGAAAACTATATATATCATAATAAGTAAAGCAGAGAGAAAATCCAATTAAATTTTAAATTGAAATCCAATTAAAGTCTAATTTTGCGCCACATGTCATCTAATCTAAATTTTATCATTTTGAACCAAGTGAGTTAATTTAGTGAAAAAATTGAATTTTAATTAGAGTTTAATTTTGTGTCACGTGTCTCATCTAATCTAAATTTTTAAATTTTGTGCCAAATTAACTAATTTAGTGTAGAAAACGAGGAATCCAATATAATAAATCATAAAAAACATAATCATATAACTAAAAAAAATTCAAATTTATAAGTCATTTATATATCTATATCTATATATATAATTGTGGGGCCAGAAAATCGGGTAGCCTTGGCCCACTCCAAGCCAGGCCCAGATGGCCCACGCCAAGGACGCGTGATGAGTCCGAGGATGACCCTGTCCTCGAGCGTCTGAGACCTCGGAAGAACACGAGGACCACCCTACCAAAGGACTCTTGGAATATCCGAGAAGGAGAGGGCCCAGTGCCACGTGTTGGCAACAGAAGTACGGAGAAGGGGCAAGCCCTGGGCGAATTGTCACCTCGGCATTGAATACGCTCACCTAACATTTCTGGCCGCATTAATGGGGATGTAACTCCTTGACAGGGTAACATCGATCAGGGCGAGCCACCTGAGCACGGATATGACCTCTAATGGGACCGACGGTCAGAAGGGAGGCCAATAGATGATCAACAGGAGGAAGAAGAGAGGGATATATAAGAAAGGGGAACAAAGTGTAAAAGGGGGTTTTTTGAAGAGAAAAAACAGAGAAGGGGAAGAAAAAACCTCCTCGGCCATGGGCCGAGGAGCATCCCCCAGTTGTAAACTATTCTTAGTATTTTTCAAATAAAAGGAAAGTAGTTCATGCTTCATGCACGCCGGCGAGCGCTTAAACCTTCGATCCACTCTCTACAAATTCATTGTTCTGGGTTCATTGGGCCCTTAACCCATATCCTTTGAGCTTGGGTGACAAAAACAGACCCTACAATTGGCGCCGTCTGTGGGGAGGATTAGTGCGCTGGCCGGCGCAACAGGCGATCGTTCTAAGTAATCATTCTACAGAAGATTGGTGATGATGCAAAAAAAAAAGGGAGCTACCAAACAAACGTTGCAGAAAGACAAAAGTTCAAAATAGAAGATCCAACAGGAAAAAAAAAAAAAAACTGCGCATTACTTTATTAAACAAAAAGTTACAAAGTACAATCAGAGGCTCAGGCAGGCGTGTTTTAAAACTATTCCTACAAGCTAGTTCTACAATCAGAGGCCCAGGTGTACCCGTCCTAAAACTAGCTAGAGGGAAGTGTCAACCCGTGCTTTTATTGGCATCAAGAGAATGGGAGAGCTTAACAATAGAAGCAGGGAAGGGGGCTGGCTTGTTTCAAGGCCACCAACAACTCCTTCCTCGGTGCAGCGGAGCTTGAACAAAGCGAGGAGCAGATGCAGGGGCACCGGGATGCCCTCCCCCGTGATGTTCCCTTGATTCTCTCCAACCCTCACGACCGTTGGCCGTTGGAGACGGCAACACTCGGGCACCAGCCATGACATGAGTTCGCGCGTCTCCTCCGTCGAAGGTGCGCTCCAGGGAGAGACATTAGGTACTTCAGCGACATCCCTCCTGGCCACCGCGTACGGCACTGTCAGTGTTATGCCTAGACTCTGCCGTGCCGGAAGCCTAGTGGGGGCTGCGGTCACAACGGCCCTTGGCACGGATGTCCTCACACCCGCCCAAAGCCGCCCCATATCTGCCAACTCCGGTCACAATTTCGGCGGGGTTATTAAAGGGGCTTGGGGGAATTGAAGGGACGTGTTTCTGTTTGTGTTGGGAAGTTCATGGAGTATGGAGAAACCATCCCCCTGGAAAGCCTTATATAGAGGATGAAGGTTGGCGAGAATTAATCCACACAGAATTCGAAAGGAGAATTATCAGCAGTGCTAATCACAAAGTTACCAAATTCCAAAGGGACCGTGGACCGCTGGATTCATGTTCATTCACGAGGACATTAATAAAGGCGCGCCTCAAACACCAAAATGTCAAGCGCGGAACGCGAACGGCCAAGGGACGCCTTGTAAATGAAAAAGATAGGGGACTCGGGCTGGAGGCGAGGTCAACGCCACGTGTAGGATCATAGTTCGACCTAAGGAGGAATCGTCTCCAATAAAGCGTTCCGAGGACTAACCCCTTCATACAGAAGAATGGAAGCGTTAGACAGAACCAAGGCACTGCATGGTCCTCGGACTTAGGCCTATGGAGAAACTAAGTGCTCAGCTATACCTGGGTACTAGACAGAACCAAGGCACTGCATGGTCCTCGGACTCAGGCCTATGGGGAAACTAATCGCTCAGCTATACCTGGGTACTAGACAGAACCAAGGTATTGCATGGTCCTCGGACTCAAACCAATGGAGAAACTAGATACTTACAGAGAAATGGAAGCGTTAGACAGAACCAAGGCACTGCATGGTCCTCGGACTCAGGCCTATGGGGAAACTAACCGCTCAGTTATACCTGGGTACTAGACAGAATCAAGGTATTGCATGGTCCTCGGACTCAAACCTATGGGGAAACTAGATACTTACAGAGAAATGGAAGCGTTAGACAGAACCAAGGCACTGCATGGTCCTCGGACTCAGGCCTATGGGGAAACTAACTGCTCTGTTATACCTGGGTACTAGATAGAACCAAGGTATTGTATGGTCCTCGGACTCAAACCTATGGGGAAACTAGAGACTTACAGAGAAATGAAAGCGTTAGACAGAACCAAGGCATTGCATGGTCCTCGGACTCAAGCCTATGGGGAAACTAACCACTCAGCTATACCTGGGTACTAGACAGAACTAAGGTATTGCATGGTCCTCGGACTCAAACCTATGGGGAAACTAGATACTTACAGAGAAATAGAAGCGTTAGACAGAACCAAGGCACTACATGGTCCTCGGACTCAAGCCTATGGGGAAACTAACTGTTCAACTAGACCTGGGTGCCGAACTAAACAGGGGCATCGCATGGCCCTCGGACTCAGGCCTACAGGGAGACTAACTACAAAATATCCCAAGTTAGGAAAGGATCAAGCCCCATCTAGCCCTTGAGACGCAAGAGAGCTGCCCATGCATACGTTCTCTCTCCTTATCATCGTTACTGGCGTAACTGGCCGACATACAATTCAAGCTAAAATCATACAGATCTAAGGAAAAAAGGAAAAGCAGGCAGCGGGTACACAAATAAGCAATTTAAATAAAGGGAAATTAAATTCGCATTACAACAATGAGTTCGTAAAAATTGCATGGCAAGAGCCACAGTACATAGAAGAGAAGCACAACAAAATAAAATGACAACGTGAAAGTAGGACGAGCCGAGACGCCGGGGAGTCTACTCCTTTTGCTCAGGCTGGACAGGGGCAACCCCTGACCCTTCCGAGCCCTGGCTTGAGGGGACGACCTGCGAGGGTACGGCGAGAGCAGCTGCTTCCTCAATGGTGGGGGTTGGATCATCGGAAGGGACCTCTACTATCTCTTGGGGCGCCTCCTCGCTCAAATGCTCCTCTAGTTCAGCTGCCCCTACTTCTTCAACAATCTCCCCAACCTTAGGGTCCTTAGGGGCGGCCTCGCGGATAGCGGGGGGGTAATACACGCTCTCTGCGTTCCATTGGTCGGACGTGGACTCCACTTCAGCTTGTTTGAGGGCCTCAGCCCAGACCTGGGAACAGTATCGCCTACACAGCCCCGAGACTTGAGCCTTGTAGAGGGCCTCTACCGCAGCCATCCCATCAGCGTAGGCTATAGTCTTAGCCTCCTCCTTGGCACGTTCGGCCATCTCCCTGCCATGGTCAGCCTCGTCCTTAGCCCGCCGTGCCTGGTCTCTGGCCCATTCGGCCTCCCTCTGGGACCCCTCGGCCTTTGTCACCTGAGCCTGCAGATCTGCAATTAGATCCCTCGCGATCCGCAATTGCTCCTCGGCCTCGCCCAGGCGCCTCGTCTGCTCATTGGCCTGACTCTGGGCACCCTCAAGACCAGACAGTGCACTGTCCCGCTCCCTGGTCACTGCCGTCAAAGCCTCTCGGGTCTTGTTGAGGTCAGCCTCGAAATTCTTCAGAGCCCCGGTGGCCTGGTAACGCCAAGCACGCTCCCGTTTGAGGGCCTCCTTTTGGTCGCTTGCCGCCCCCTCCAACATAAAGATAGCTTGGACAGCCTGCTAGAACAACCAATGTGCTATAAGCCCAATAAAAATAAAAGAGTGGGAGAAGAGTCGAGGTTGTAGCCCTTACCATTCCCATATATTGCTTGAGGCTGAGGAAGACTTGCTCGCTCGTCAAAGAGTTAAGCTCAGCCATATCTGTTGGGAGTAGCAAGCTCCTCTCCAGCGCATCAGCCACGCGCGCACCTTCGCCCTCATTGAAGTCTCTGAGGGAGGCGTTATCCCTCAAGGGCTCTCCATAGAGCATCGGGGTTGGGAGCCAGGCCTGGGCCTCGGAAAAGGTGGTGTCGACGACCTGCCTCTCCTGGCTCTTGTCGCCTATTTTAAGCTGCTTAGACGGCTGCAAAGTAGTGTCCTCCTCCTGTGAGGACACCGTCTTATCCTCCACAGGCTTTTTACCCTTATCCTTCTTCTTATTGGGGCCAGCAGGGACGGACCCAAAGGGCGAGCGCGTCTGAGAAGGAGAAGGAGGGAGCTTCTGCCGAGCGGAGGTTGATCTAGCCTTCGGAGGTGGAGTGGGAAGTTTCTGTTGGGACTTCCCTGGAAGGCCCTCAATCAGGTCCAGCAAGTTGGTGGTGGGTTTCCTCTTATAACCCATTGTCAGCCGAGGAGGGGCTTCTGAAGCAAGGAGGTCTGCTTCGGTCAAATTGGGATCACCCAAGTCCCTAGGAGGGTCCTCGGACTGATCAAGCTAAGCGAAAATGTCAAACGCGTCCCCTTCCCCCTTTGGAGCTTCTTCGGCGGCCTCGGCGAACGGTTGGGAAGAGGAGGGGACGGCTAGTGTGACAGCTTCTTGGTCGGAGGGCTCCTCGGGGAACGAAAATCCGTCCTCGGTCATGGTAATCCTCTGAAGCCGAGGATCGTTGGCGAGGATGACGTGCTTCAAAACCGGGAACGATTTCTGGGTAGGTTTATAACCTAAAATTATGTGGGCGGCCCTAACCTGATTGTCGTCCTCGTTTATATACACCGGCGCTCTCAGCACCTTTTGCAAATCTTCTCGGTTGACCAGATGGAAGTGACACTGAAAGGCGTGCGGGTCTACAAACGGAAAGCACCACCGCGTTAGTAAAAAAAAAAAAGGGGGAAAGAAAAAAGACGAGAACTTGAAACCCTTTCTGTCTCCCACTGCCCCACCTGGTATTCCCTCTGTCGTTGGGCAGTGGAGGCCATCGTGCCACTCCCCTGACATGATGAGGAAATCCTCGTAGAACCCCTTGCTGGACTCGAGGAGGCACTGAATGAGCCGTACCCTGTCGTCTCTCGTCTTCAGGTAATATGACTTGCCCTTAAGAAGCTGAAGATTGTAACACCAGTTCACGTCGTGGTGGGTCAACCTCAGCCCCATCTTCTCGTTCAGGGCGTCCACACAGCCCAGAATCCTAAAAACGTTTATCCCATACTGGGTGGGGGCCAACCGGAAGTGCATGAGGTAATCCCTCATCACCGGCCCCATGGGGATTGTCATTCCCCCTTCAAGGAAGGCAACTATGGGAATTACCCCCTCGCCCTCCTGCCTGATTATGCGCCACTCCCCGTCCTCACAATATCTCAGACCTACATTGTCGGGAATTCTGCGGTCGGTGATGAATTGCTCCATCGCCTCCGCGGTATTGACGTATTTCTTAAACCTACCTATCCCAGTTGACGCTTAAAAGAACTAAGAAAGAACAGGCGAAGTAGAAAAAAGGGTAAAGAGAAAGAAAGGTCAGAGAGAGACAGAGCGACTTACTGGAAAGAGGAAGGGCTCCTCGGACAGGCTTTTGTGCTAGAGGTGCTAGTGAGAGTGTGGCTGAACTCAGGAGGGGCGCACGAATATTCTCGATTACGAATGAGGAACAGGAAGAAGCGGTTCGTATGGGTATTTATACCCCAAATCGAGGAACCATGCGGGTTTTCCCGCTCATAAATGCAAGACGAACCTCTACCGTTGGATGGGTAACGCCTCATTAGACGTGGGGAGCACAGAGCCGCCTGAATTTAATGATAGGCATGTTACGTGCTCTGAAACGTCAGCGACGTGCCTTGGGCAGGTGAGTAGAGCCCAGCACTGACGGGGGCGGGGGGGGGGGGGTAAGGCCAAGGATGTCAAAATCCTTCTCCCCGCCCGAGGATGCGTGCAACAAGATTTTGAGGGGCTATTGTGGGGCCAGAAAATCGGGTAGCCTCGGCCCACTTCAACCCAGGCCCAAATGGCCCATGCCGAGGGCGCATGATAGGTCCGAGAATGACCCTAGCCTCGGTCGTCCGAGACCTCAGTACAAAGAAGGGGCAAGCTCTGGGCGAACTGTCACCTCGGTATTGAATGCGCTCACCTAACCCTTCTGGCCGCATTAATGGGGATGTAACCCCTTGACAGAGCAACATCGATCAGGGCGAACCACTGGAGCATGGATATGGCCTCTGATGGGATGGACGGTCAGAAGGGAGGCCAATAGATGATCAACAGGTGGAGAAAGAGAGGGATATATAAGAAATGTGAGCAAAATGTAAAAGGAGAGAGTTTTTGGAATGGGGGAAGAAAAAACCTCCTCGGCCATGGGTCGAGGAGCATCCCCCAGTTGTAAATTGTTCTAAGTATTTTTCAATGAAAAAAAAGAGTTCATACTTCGTGAACGCCGGCCAGCGCCTAAACCTTCGATCCACTCTCTACAAATTCATTGTTCTGGGTTCGTTGGGCCTTTAACCTATATCCTTTGGACTTGGGCAACAAAAACATACCCTACACTAACAAATAAACATAATATAATAGATATGCTGTCTTTTTTATTTTTTATTTTTTTATGGGTATTCTTTTTTTGATTTGGTTTTTATGGGTATTCTAACATTAAATTAACGCTTACTATTCATGTGAGCAATATTTTTTATTGTACATATTGGTCTTAAGTATTTTACATTTATATAATGTGTGTGCGTTGTGCTTATCCCTAATGTATATAAAACTATATATCTTCGTGGGTGAATGGCGACATATATGTATGTAAAGACCAAGTATTTGGAATTGGAAGGAACACCACCATGTAGAAGTCAATTGAACTTTCAGGTGCTCTTACCACCCAGATATTAAGAGAATAAACATTGCTAGTTTTACAAAAGTTATTGGGTTCTTAATTTCTTTATTCAACATTATTAGGTCATCAGGCTCAGCTCTTTAATAAATCCTTGAAAGAGAACCTCATTTACGTAATTTTTTATACGTAGAACATTTTTTTAGAATGTTTCAATCTATAACATCCGCTCTTAATGATAGTCTTTTATCATCAGATCAAGTCACTAATAGGTTTTTGGTGTATATGAGGATTAAACTCCGAATCTCTTATTCAACCATCAGAGACTTTACCAATTAAACTAACTAGAACCTACTATATCTAGAACATAAATGCTAATGCTTGATATTCCCTTACACGCAAAGAGACATCTCCTATATCTTATAAGTCCCAATGATCATAGAGCAATGTATTGGACACCAAAGCAAAGAGGTATATTCTATATCTTATTGATAGAGAATTATGTTTTAGAAATCTACCATGCTTATATAAGCATCATGAAGTTGTTTTTATGACTCATCCATGATACATGCTATAGAGGAAAAAGAAACTTAAAAAAAAATAAATAAATAAAAGAGAGAAGAAAAAGTGGCATGATGTATGAAGATTCTATATATACCCAACCCACTTTGCTTAGAAGTTAGAAGAATTAAAAAAGATTAAAAAAAAAATGCGTCTTTTTTTATGGAGTGAATATTTGCTGAATTTTCCTTTTTTTATCTATCAAAAGGATTATGTGCGCGAGTGAATGTGAACGCGTGTCTTGCACAGCCTAACAAGAAAGCCACTGCCGACAAATGATTATAGACTGACTAGATTATCCACATAATATGAATATGAAGGAATAAGACAATCTCTGTGCATATGCATGGCGTTGGTGTAAAGAAAGTTGAGGAAAGTAGACCAGTGGCATGTAAATCAGGCAAAGATAGCTTTTTAAGGCTTAAAACACTAGCTTAATACCACTTGGAGAGTTCGCCCAGTGGTAAGAAGTTCTCATGACCAATTACACTTACAAATTCAGAAGTTGTGGGTTCGAATAGTGATAAGTTTCACTAGGTGGTCTCATGCCATAATATAATATGAGAAGTTTAAGTGATGTTGGGACAGTAACCATACTTGTGAGTGATTTTTTAATTTAGGAAAAAAAAATACTCATACAATTGAATACTGACCAATACGAATAAGATAATTGGTATTAGGCTAGTAGCCATCCTACTCGGGCTTAGGCTAGAGAGGCAAGGGAGTAAGATGGTTAAAGTAATCTTACCAATATAAATAAAAGTAAAAGTTTAATCACATTATTTATCTTATCCTAGCTAGCTAACTGATATAATTGCTTCCACAGATTGATGTAACCCATGAAAGGCTACTTGAAGCATCAAGATGCAACTAATTTGTAGCTTTAGCAATGGTCTCCGCACCAAATTAAGCTTTCACACAGTGGGAATCTTGTCAAAAGTTTTTAACCAAAATAGTAAAAGTCACCTAAGTTTGGTATGACACATTGGCAAGGTCAGCAAGTCTACAGAGAAAGAGAGATTCAACTGCTAAAAAAAATTAGAGTGGATCCTTAATTGATAAGAAAGATAATGATGCTGTCTGTTTCAGTGAAAAATGACATTAGAAAGAAAATATGTTTATGCCAAAAGATGGGGACCAGACAATTTCATTTTCTCACAAGTATTATTAATTATTGACCCAAAAAAATTACGCAATCTTTGCTGACGATTATAGATCATAGATTCTGCTTCACTTCTGGTAATTTCAGGCCAGGTACTTCTCATAGTAGTAGTTCCACTAGCATATATGTGTGGACTACAGAATTGCAAGATTCTAGTACCTGATTTATAGAAAGACCTATCAATTCCAAATGCATTGTACCCAAGTAGAAAACAAGAAATTAAGAACTGTAGAATTAGATGCTATCTTGATTTTTCATTAAGACCAAATCAGTAACTGGCAATTCCAAAGTTTGTCCATCCAAGATCATCTGAGGAACTTGGGAATACCATAAGTTAAAAGTACCATGAAAAATTGGTGAGCAACTTCGACTTAAAACTAAGCAAAACCTTAAAAATAGACATGGTAGAAATAAATGGACACCCTAAGCAGGCCAAATCAATCACTGACTTTTCTAGGTGTTTCAATGAACTGCAGAAGCTTCTGGGAAAGCTCAGCAATTTTCTTATATTAATGGTGTGTGAGAACAAGAAGCGTAATACAGTAATGTATAGTTCAATTTCATCCTCGGCTTCAGACTAAATAGCAAGCAAAATAACCCAATTCAAATCACAATTAGAGACAACAAGCAAATAGTCTTCTTAGAACTTGGACAAGAATCCAAAACCTTTATAATTGGACAGAAATTTGTCAGAACTCAGGGAAAGGGATTCTGATTGAGATTTTCTTCGACGCATGTTGTGTCCATCAAGACGTTTCCTGCAGCTTCTCTTGACCTCATCAAACTCCCCCAAAGAATGGAATCTACAATACTTAAAAACATAAACCATATGATCCTTGAAAAGAAAATTATACAACAATCAGGAAAAAAAAACTACACAACCAACATTAGAATTGAAACAAATTCCTTGCCCATCAAAACCATGTTGTTGATTCCATACATATACCTGCTGCATTGTTGGCAGAACCTCTGCTCTTTGCCCCTACAATCACAGCTGGGGTCTTAGAGTGGCGCTCGCAAACCCTGTGGCGCCGATGATAGTCCCTGCAGTTACTGAGGTCTGACTTGCATCCATCAACTAAACATGAAACAGATTGTGTTCCACCGAGCACACGAACCCTTTTTGACGACCCTGAAGGTGATGACACCATTGTTGAAGCCCCCAAGTCCTTCAACCCAGCTGCAGATCTCTCTTCCAAATCAGATAAGTTACCAAGCTTCAAGTCGACCATAAGTCCTCCTCCACTATTCTTCTGCCCTGCCAAGCTACTGGAATCAACCAGGCTAGCAAGGCTGCTGTCCTCTTTTGGCTCCAACTCAATTGAATCCCAAGGAAATTCCTTCCAATCCCAGTCCATAGCAGGCAAGTAAAACTTCTTTCACAACTTATTCACCTTAATAACAATAACACAAAAGTGAATACTTCAAGCAGAATGAAAATGAAAGAATATAGAATCAATACTTTTTTTTTTTTTTTGTCTGTTTGGTTTAAAGAGAATGAACAGAGGCAAAACATCAAGAACAGTGAACTAGAGTTTCTTGAAACTTATGATGGGCGCAACAAAGATAGTCAAATTGAAGACAAGCTGTAAATAGAGAACAGAACGAATAAAAATTCAACCTTTTTCTTGTTTGGAGTCTTGGAGATGCATATCTGATATGCCATATATAGAGGAGCAGTGTACTTAATTTTTCAATAAAAACTGACAGAAGACCTTCCAAGAATATGGGTTAAAAAACATGCAATATCCTTGTTCCGTCCGGCAGAAGGCAAAGACAAAGGATTCATTCAGGGGTCAATTTGGAATTATTGAGGAGCTTGATGAGCTATAGGGACAGAAAGAAAGACAGAATACACTAAACATTATAATATATAAAGGGAGCTGAAAATTACTGCAAGAAAGCCCCATCATCTAAGTGCCAATAAGTATAGAAGCACCCTATTTTTTACTTTTTTTTTTCTTCCGTAACCGCTGACATAGTTTGATGTAATTGGTGCATAATAAAATTGAAATCAGTAATCTAGATGAAATGATGTTTCTCCAACTAAAATAAGCCATGTCAGCTGAAGAAAGTTGTAAAAAATGTTATCCTTAAAGCATTACTCTTTTTTAGTATAATTGGTATTGTGAGATTTGTTTTCTCACTTCTGTTGTGTCTCTGTTGGTGCCTCTCTCAATGCCTAGTTGAAATTTTTTATCAGGTGGACTGTTGGTGTGGAAACGAAATAACTTGAATATTAAAATGTGAAAGTGAAAGGAGAAATAACAACATAGAAGCCCATGGCAAAGTTGCTTAAACTTTGTAATCAATTAATAGACAATAAATATAGAGAGAGAGAGAGAGAGGAGTAGAAAAAAAAAGTACAAAACAGAATAAGGATGCTCCAAAAGGGAGCCAGGCAAGCAGAAGCTTATCTGTATAGAGTAGTTTTTTTTTTTTTTTTTAAATGACCATATAGAGTAGTGTTTATTACACACAAACAACTATCTTAGTTATTTTGTTGGGTGTGTAAAACAGTTTGTGGGCAACAAGTATAACATTTATATTTATATATATATATATATATTTATATGTTGTGCAATCGATGACAAAGGTTGCATTTTGTTTCCAAAGCAGTATGATATATTCAGTAATGGTATTGAAAAACCTTCATAAGAGTAGTTGTTATTGCTAGGGGAAAAAATATATTAGAAATCGATCAAAGTGATGGAAGCCATTTTCTCATGTTTCTTGGACAACCCATTCCTTTCGTGTTATGTGAAATTGTGAGTCCCAGGTAAGTAGCAGAATTTTGTTTTTAAGGGTTTTTTATGACAAAGTTGCATTTTGTTTCCAAAGCAGTATGATATATTCAGTAATGGTATTGAAAAACCTTCATAAGAGTAGTTGTTATTGCTAGGGAAAAAATATATTAGAAATCGATCAAAGTGATGGAAGCCATTTTCTCATGTTTCTTGGACAACCCATTCCTTTCGTGTTATGTGAAATTGTGAGTCCCAGGTAAGTAGCAGAATTTTGTTTTTAAGGGTTTTTTTTTTTTGGTCAATAATTAATAATACTTGTGAGAAAATGAAATTGTTTGGTCCCCATCTTTTGGCATAAACATATTTTCTTTCTAATGTCATTTTTCACTGAAACAGACAGCATCATTATCTTTCTTATCAATTAAGGATCCACTCTAATTTTTTTTAGCAGTTGAATCTCTCTTTCTCTGTAGACTTGCTGACCTTGCCAATGTGTCATACCAAACTTAGGTGACTTTTACTATTTTGGTTAAAAACTTTTGACAAGATTCCCACTGTGTGAAAGCTTAATTTGGTGCGGAGACCATTGCTAAAGCTACAAATTAGTTGCATCTTGATGCTTCAAGTAGCCTTTCATGGGTTACATCAATCTGTGGAAGCAATTATATCAGTTAGCTAGCTAGGATAAGATAAATAATGTGATTAAACTTTTACTTTTATTTATATTGGTAAGATTACTTTAACCATCTTACTCCCTTGCCTCTCCAGCCTAAGCCCAAGTAGGAGGGCTACTAGCCTAATACCAATTATCTTATTCGTGTTGGTCAGTATTCAATTGTACGAGTATTTTTTTTTTCCTTAAATTAAAAAATCACTCACAAGTATGGTTACTGTCCCAACATCACTTAAACTTCTCATATTATATTATGGCATGAAACCACCTAGTGAGACTTATCACTATTGGAACCCACAACTTCTAAACTTGTAAGTGTAATTGGTCATGAGAACTTCTTACCACTAGGCGAACTCTCCAAGTGGTATTAAGCTAGTGTTTAAGCCTTAAAAAGCTATATTTGCCTGATTTACAAGCCACTGGTCTACTTTCCTCAACTTTCTTTACACCAACGCCATGCATATGCTCAGAGATTGTCTTATTCCTTCATATTCATATTATGTGGATAATCTAGTCAGTCTATAATCATTTATCGGCAGTAGCTTTCTTGTTAGGCTGTGCAAGACACGCGTTCACATTCACTCGCGCACATAATCCTTTTGATAGATAAAAAAAGGAAAATTCAGCAAATATTCACTCCATAAAAAAAGAGGCATTTTTTTTTAATCTTTTTTAATTCTTCTAACTTCTAAGCAAAGTGGGTTGGGTATATATAGAATCTTCATACATCATGCCACTTTTTCTTCTCTCTTTTATTTTATTTTATTTTTTTTAAGTTTCTTTTTCCTCTATAGCATGTATCATGGATGAGTCATAAAAACAACTTCATGATGCTTATATAAGCATGGTAGATTTCTAAAACATAATTCTCTATCAATAAGATATAGAATATACCTCTTTGCTTTGGTGTCCAATACATTGCTCTATGATCATTGGGACTTATAAGATATAGGAGATGTCTCTTTGCGTGTAAGGGAATATCAAGCATTAGCATTTATGTTCTAGATATAGTAGGTTCCAGTTAGTTTAATTAATAAAGTCTCTGATGGTTGAATATGAGATCCGGAGTTTAATCCCCATATACACCAAAAACCTATTAGTGACTTGATCTGATGATAAAAGGTTATCATTAAAAGCGAATGTTATATATTGAAACTTTCTAAAAAATTGTTCTATGTATAAAAAATTACATAAATGAGGTTCTCTTTCAAGGATTTATTAAAGAGCTGGGCCTGATGACCTAATAATGTTGAATAAAGAAATTAAGAACCCAATAACTTTTGTAAAACTAGCAATGTTTATTCTCTTAATATCTGGGTGGTAAGAGCACCTGAAAGTTCAATTGACTTATACATGGTGGTGTTCCTTCCAATTCCAAATACTTCGTCTTTACATACATATATGTCGCCATTCACCCACGAAGATATATAGTTTTATATACATTAGGGATAAGCACAACGCACACACATTATATAAATGTAAAATACTTAAGACCAATATGTACAATAAAAAATATTGCTCACATGAATAGTAAGCGTTAATTTAATGTTAGAATACCCATAAAAACCAAATCAAAAAAAGAATACCCATAAAAAAATAAAAAATAAAAAAGACAGCATATCTATTATATTATGTTTATTTCTTAGGTTTTCCTCTTCTTCTTTTTTTCATTTTTTAGAGAGTTAGGTTTTTTTAACTTAAATAAGTGGTGTTGTAATTTTTTTCATATTCAAGATTCCACTTAAAATTCTCATATAATAATTTTAAAAAGTGGGTTTCAGTTAGTTCAATTAATCCTATAAATTGAAATTCTATCATACCTCTTCTTCTTCTTCTTCCTTTTTTATTTATTTTATTTATTTATTTATTTATTTAATGCAAGGAAAGTTATGTCATAGTTTCAGGGTGGTGGCTGGTCCAACAGATTGGGAAACTCGTGGGGTCAAATTTCAATAGATCAAAGCACAAACTTATGCACAATTTTATGAAAAATTATAAGTTACTACATAAATAATTTATGGTCCTAAAACTTTTGAAAGGTAAAAATAATTTTGTAATTTTTTTTTCTTGGATTAAAACTTTTGCTTTATTTTTCCTCTTTTTTTCTATCCTCATTTTTTCTTATATAACTTTTGAACCCCCTAAGGAGAAATCTATTATTTATATTTTTTCCAATGAAATTTTATATATGTAATAACATAAAATAAAAGAGAAAAAAAAAATTTTAAAAAATAAAAAATATATGGGGTAGGTGGAGCAATTGCCCCCCTCAACCCCTGCCTTTGCCATTGCATCTAAACACATGAATCTAGATCATTTTTTCCTCGACCCATTCAGTTTTCCTCCTTTTTTCACTTTTTTTTTTTTTTTTTTTGGTTGGGCCTAGTTTTCTTGGAGTTTTATAGCAATTTGTGATGGTTGATTTATTATTACCACTTTGTATAATCTAATCATTAATTGTCATTTGACCATGCTAGTGGCTTATTTAACACACCATTGTGAGAACCGTGACCCGAAATAAAAAAAAAAAAAAAAAAAATCTTGTGAAAAAAGAGAAAGGGTTGAAAACTTATCTTCCACCACTAAGGTAGAAAATCTTGAGATGAAAATTCAACTGTTGATATTTATACCACTAAGTTAAGGGACTTAAAATGAAGCAACTACTTAATTTAATTCCTAAGGAAAATTAAGAAAAACTCTAAAACTTTCTTTCTTTCTTTTTTGGTTGAAAACTCTAAAACATTATTGATAATAAATAAATAAAAAGTAAAAAAAAAAAAAAAAGACATTGAATGCTTGAATAATTATAAGGCTTTAGTCCTAAGTACATTCTATGAAAAGAAAAGCACAAAAATTTATTCTCTAGTTACAATTTAAAAACAAAGTAAAAAAAAGGAATTACAAGTAAAGAATTAATCATAACATCCCAAAGATTAGGCTCGGGGGGCTAAGTAACCAATTTGGAAGATGCTATGCACCCAACTTTCTTGACCTAAGTTAATCTATTCTCTAATTACAAGATAAAAATTAGGTAAAAAAGAAATTACAAGTAAAGAACTAATCATACATCCCAAAGTTAAGGTAACCGGTTTGGAAGGTATTAAGTACCCACCTTGCTCAACCTATGTTAATCTCCTAGAGTAAAATGACCAATATAAACGTTTCACTATTCCAACAAACAAATAATTACAAAATCATTCAAAGCAACACGTGGAAATAAATAACTCCATAGTTCAAACTCACATGACGCACAAAAACGACTCACAAGGAAGGTGATATAAGGTTATTCATGAACATAAATTATAGATAACATGAGAAAACAGAAAATATTAAAACAGAAAATAACTTTCTTTTATTCATATTTTATATGGTGCCAAAATTATTAAAACATGTTGGAATTTTAATTATTGATGTATTGATATGTTATAAGATGCATGGAACTCTAGATCTAAAACATGTGACTAATTAAAACCCTAAATCAATATGTTTAAATTAGAATTCCATACTTAAACTATGAATCTTAAATCCACATGTAAGTTCTTCTCAAAAATAATAATAATAATAACAATCTACATGTTAAGTCATGAATCTTTTATCATAGAATGAGATGATAATGTATGTAGATGCATTAACATGTTATGTTACATATTATGATTAGATATAAATATAGAAATAAAATATAATATATATTATTGTTAGCAGAAAACCTGAGTTCGATTTCTGTCTCCACTCTATTTCTCATTTAAAATTTTACTGTATTGCATGTGAGGTGGAGCGTTAGAATTATATGGATAAATGATTAAATCTATCATTCTCTAATAACTTAAACTTTAAAAACAATCGATAATTTAACAATTATAACAAAGGGTTGAAAATCTATTCTAAAACATATCATGATTGGTTGACAGCCACAAGGTGGATTTTGGTTCTATTCACTCCTAAGATCATACTTGATCTTGAACTTGTTGAGATCTCCACCTGATATGGTTTCTCCAGAATAATTAATGAAAATTGTGAATGGATCTTTCCTTACAGATAGAGCAAGGAACGAATCCTCTGAAACTAAAGTGATCACTGTGTATGATGTGATGGAACTATACGAAAATATGCATAAAATAAAAGAAAATTTGTAGCTATGGTGATGGAGGGAAAAAAATTATGCATTAAAAAGAGCTCTACTATAAGTATATCAAAATTTTGATGCCTTTTGAGTTGGTATACCTCTCTTATTTATAGAGAGAAGTAGTATTCCCTTATATTTAGGGACTAAAAGTTATGCAATTGATGATGAACTATGAGGTTTATCTCCCTTAAAACTATGAAAAGTAGAGATAAAATCTTAATTTTTTTAGAAAATAAACAAGTCGGAGACAGTTGATAATTCAGCGTTTTCAGGTTTTCCAATTTGATTTTGACTTTCAGCGTTTTTTAAGAGATATGTAATTCGGCCTTTTAGGTGTATTTGGAGTCTCCCTCTGGCCTCTGGTAGTGTTCTTCCATGGTTCAAATTCTAATTAATTAAATAAAATAAATGCAATGTCTAAATAGATAAATACATTTAATTAGAATTTCATTAAAAATACAGCATTATCAATATGAAATATTTAAGTGTTTTTATGTGTACCATAATTAGAAATCATAACAATAGGATTAAATCTCTCAATTTAAATTAAATTAATCTTTCTAGGACCTCTAGACACCCTATTCTGTTAGGGTCTAACCCGAGGTCTCTGGTCTCGATGACAAAAAAAAAAAAAAAAAAAAACCTCAAATCACTACCAAAATGAACAACTTCATATATTAAGCTCGCAAATCACTACCAAGTACAAATGGGGAAAAAATTGTTAAATTTTTAATATTTTTATTGAAAAATAATAAATCTAACTTCTAACAAAAGAAAGAATATTTTCTTACTAGGAACTAATTCTGTCAATAATTCTGTTTGTTAAGCGCTTGCAATTGCACTCTTGGGTCATTATTAAGATATTATATTATAATGGCAACCCATGTAACTCATTGATAGTTAACCATTTTTAAATTTGGGAAAAAATTGGCAAATGTCCATTTGTTGTAACTTGATTTAAGATAAATCGAGTTTTAAAAAAAAAAAAAAAATTGGAACCCTATAGTGGCGTTTTAAGGAGCCTATAGTGATGTTTTAAGAACTTATAGTGGCATTTTGTAACTCGACCTCTATGAAGTCGAGTTATAAGCAATTTTTTTTTTTTTTTTTACCTATAACTCGACTTCATGGAGGTCGAGTTACAAAATGCCACTATAAGTCTTTAAAATGTCATTATAAGCTCCTTAAAAATACCGCTATAGGGCCTAACTCGATTTATTTCAAATCGAGTTTCAAAATAAGAGCATTTCCCTAATTAGTTTGGGAAAGAGGGAAAAACGCTACATAATTTGCGCGAAAAGGGCATTGGCCCATTTTCTCCTTAAATTTGTTAATTGAAGCCAAGACTTTTGTGAATCAATAACATTGTTTGGTTCTCCCATGGAGAAATTAGGTTAAAATCCCCTCTCCCATGTGTTGCAAGGGCCGGACCTTAAATCAGTTTGGTCAATGTCCTATAACTGGAATTTTCCAAAAACCAATTAATACCAGAAAATTGACAGTTCAACCTCTAAAAACCAAAATGCGAATATGGTTTTGAACATTGTAATTTTTTACCCAACAAAATTTTGACTAACACACAGAATAAGGAGAATATGGGTCTAGCAACAAGTCTTATATTGAATTAAAGAATGTTAAGGTCCACAGAAAAGCCAGCCTACGCATTCAATACTTGAAATTCTTGGAGTATGATACTTATAACGGAAGAAGCGTAACATCGTTCTCTATTTTCTCAATATAGGAGTAGGACTACTTCCGAGAAGCTTTTCTCACAGCAAAACTAGTCCTACATTGAAAAAAGAAAGGTTAAAACTAGTCCTTCATTGGAAAAAAAGTTGTTAAATATGTTTGGGAAAGCATACTTGGATGAATATATAGAAGAAGAAAGAGGGGAGTTGGTGGCTAACATTTCATTCATGCTGCTATCAGAGTATCAGTAGACTAATGATGTCACAAAGGCAGAATTGAAAAAAGTTGGATACCTCATAAAGATTTCTTTCCAAACTAGTATGAAGTTAATTATTAGATATGAATTTTAAAAATTTAACAGTTGAATTAAATGTTCTTATTTTATCTTCCATACTTGCAAAATTTTATGAACCTTAAAGATCAATAATTATATCATGATGAATTAATGTTTAAATTTTTAGTTTTTATGGTCTTAAATTATGAATAACAAATAAGATAATGGACTGAATAGCAACTAACATCCTATTGGAATAATTTTATAAAAATTACAATTTTTTATTAAATGCTTATTTTAGTAATTTGATGAAATAAGTTTTCTCTTCACCAAATTCAAAGTCTTTATATTTGTAATAATTTGTGATTTATTTTGTATATAATGTTAGCATTTGAATGACTATAAATATTATTGACTATATGAACGTTTAGTGGCTCGATATATATATATATAGCAATATTTCCTTACCAAATACATTTCCTAATAATCCTTTCAAAAGTTCTAAATTTTCAATAAGGGACATTATTGACATAAATGAGTATTCATTATTTGATTTATGAGAAATTCAAACTGGTTGTCAATGTTCACAAATCCTCAAGTATAAGGCGAATTTGTCTCAGCATATATAGAGATTTATAGACCTCTAACTATGTACAAAAAACAAGTGTAGTTTTGTCTTGTACTTTTACATGCAGCAACATATTTCTAAAATACTTGTATGATTTTTTTTCATCTTCTTTTAATGAAATACATATCCCTATTCCCTACTGCACTATATTTCTGGGTTAAAAAAATTACTATTTTGAGAGTTTTATATCCTACAAGCGGTGTAGGCTTGTAAAAATAATCAGCAAAGTGGATGGGTTGTTATATTTCGAGGGTAGTACACATAATGTTGTTAGTCTACTACATTGAAAACCCCGTAGACGGCGTGTATTGTCTCAAGATAGTGGCTTAGTTTACGCCTCAATTCTGCCATCTAAAAACATTCATGAATTGACGGTAATTTGATTCTCATGTTATGAGATTAATTTAAAGTATTATCGAGGTAATATCTCTTAACCGTAATCTAATTTTATCGTAAATCTAATACTTATGCAATGTTATTATTTAAATGTTTATTTGAAGATTATCTATTCATGAATTATTATTTTTAGGAACAGCACATCCTATTTGAATGAAATTTGAAATGCATATTAAGAATATAAAAAATATACAATTTAACAATTAGATTTTTAAACTTCACATGATCAAACTTTATATGGGCTGAGGTCTATACCTAGCATTGAGATTTCTACTTATATGGGTTGAAGGCGTTTTGACTACTTTAGCTGGGTTCCTAATCCACATAGACCAAGTGAGAATGCCCATCAATCCGCTCCTCCCCACCCCGAGGCACCATAGCATGTCGGATTTTTTTTTCTTTTTTTTTTTTTTATCATTCATTCTTGAGATATAAAAGTCTCATGCATATTGTTTACATGACAAGTTGCAGTTAATCTTTGTATGCCCGCTCTCCCAAGTTAGGAATAAAGAAGTATATTTAAGAGTAATTGGGTGCACAACTTAATGAATTGAGCAGCATATATAAAATCGAAATATTTATTATTTATGATATCACTATTTGACTACCGGTGAAACTACTGTTGTATCATAAAACAAGAACCACTCAATCTTCCAAATTTTTTTTTGTTCATTCTAGTTTTAAAATTGTGGTTGTTATTCTTAATCATATATGAAATATGTTCTCCCAAGCTAGATCTATAAGAGTTGCATACTTTGTTGGGAGGAAAGACATTTTTAATTAGTTAAAATTCTCCACAAATATACATATATATATATATATATTGCAACAAAGGAAAATATTGCAACTTAATGGTGTGACTAGGCCTCTCATCAAGTACTCAATTGGGAGGAGAGTAATATTTTTTTTCTTTGGTATGATAATTGGTACATGAAGGTGCTTTGTTCCCAAAGTATTGTCATAGAGTGATTTATGATGTAGCTAGCTCTATATCTGCAAAAGCTTTAAATGTCATTTGAGAGGCCTTGGCACATTAGCATGGCTGCCATCTAAATTAGAAGATCTTATGGATTTTAGTGTGGCCTTCATCAAGTGAGATTGGAGCGTAGGAAGATAAAGTGCACTGGATTCCAGCTGAATAAGCTGCTTGTGTTTTCTAGGAGGAAAATAAGCTAGTAATTTATACAACTGGCTTTAACTGCTTGTAGTATGATGTTTCTAAAGCTTTTGGTAGTACTTTGTTTGCTGGAGTTTGTCTTCAGCTTGCATCAGCCGATTGTAGTTTTGGTATTATAAATCTTTTTGATTATCTTTTTGTTTTGCTAGAATTAAGATAACTTATTCGACCAAAAGAAGAAGAAGAAGAAGAAGGTAAATTTTCTCTAGATATAAATTATAACCAAGAAATTTTTTTATAAATATAAGTAGGCAGCCTAGCATAATCTTTATTTTTTTTAACAAGGAGTAAATGCAAAATGTATTGTCTCTTACAAATTAAAAAGTATGCATAATTACATTACACCTATTCAATGTGAAGAGTTCAAAAGGGAGTATAAATTTGCATCTGGCTCAAGATATGTTCAAAATTGTCAGTTGGCTTCTCTATTTGATGGGTGTGCATCCCTTCATAAGTAGTCACTACAATGGCTTCATCTTTGGTAAGGCGTTGAACTTGCTTCTTTACATTGCAACCTTGATACGTACACCGATAATAGCTTCTACAAAAGGAGAAAATAGAATTATGGTGTTTGCTTGGCATCTGTTCTAGCTAGTTTGTAAAATAGGAAAGAAAAATATATTAAATTTACCATATCTTAATAATTTATTATTTTGAAAAAATGATAATTTGCAGAGTACAATAAAAAGTAGACATGATCATCATGTGATATTTGTATATCACTGTGAAATGTGAATCAATTTCTCATCCTAATTTATGAATGCAGCAACCCATTGATATAGAGTGTTCCAATATGGTTTAATCATTGGAAAAATTGCAGTCAGCAGTGTTATGTGAGAGTTAAGAATAACAAGTTCTTTGTTACCTAGAATAGAATAACCATTTAGAATAACAAAACAAATTGTGTTTAACAAATTAAATGATATGGCATTCAAATCTTTTCATCGTGACAAACTCAAAATGACCATCATGGCAATTGGCTTCAAAGAAGTACTGTTTCAACTTTCAGCATCAAACAACAAAATGAAAATTACAATGTTCATACACGATATAGGTGTTGATACCTAATTTTGAGAATGATATATTAATTTCCAAGCTGATAAAAACTCATCATTTTGATTTCTTTACGTGTCGAAATAAATAAAGCTTAAGCCACCAAGGTTATGGAGGGAGGTTTACTAGAGGAGAGCAACCGTTCCTATTTTCCATTGTGGCTATGATTTTTTTTTTCCCAATTTTAGATTAGGATCTAATCCGATTTCTTTTTCTTATTTTTGTTGATATTTTAGTAAAATGAGATCTATTAAATTTTTCCAGACATTCAATTAGATTCATCAATTCTAAATGTAAACCCTAACTGTCAGTATGTAGAATTTATCAAAATTTCAAAATAGAATCAAGTATTTTGCTGTTTTGATATAGTCCTCCCTAGCATGCGTATGTATATTTATTTTCTTTCTTTCTTTCCTTTCTTCTTTTTTTTTTGTTTTTTGTTTTGTAAAATAAGAAAATAACTAGTACTAAAATTCACACGGAAGAATGTTCACGGAGAACCAATTGAACCATATAATGAGAGGTGATTAGAATTGAAGTGTTTCTCAGATGTAATTCTTGAGATCCTCGTTTATGTAAGCGTTGTCTTTTAGAGAAAAAAGAATAAGAACTGAAAAGGAAAACCCTAGCTAGAATTAAGAAAAACTATTAAAAATGCATCACGTAATGAAACTGTCACTGAATTCTCATCGATGTGCACCTTGGAAGGATGCATGTGTATGTATGTTTTGCAATGTGAAAAGAACAATTGCGCCAATCTCGATCTTCTCAACTAACTTCTTTTTGTCTAGTGGGAAATCAAGGAGGATCTCACTTTTTGGAACAAGGGAATGGTAATCATTTTTTTGGTGGGGTCTAATCACATGTTTATTACACATAATTCAAATGTAAGAAGCATCAAGAAGACACTTACCAGAAGAATCCAAGAAAAAAGAGTGTCCACAAAAACTGTGATGGCCATGTGAAAATATAGCTAAGAAAATAAAGAAATGAAATCAACTAACCTGGGAAATTTGTTGTTCTTAACTGCTTTTTGGCCATATTTCCTCCACCTATAACCATCATCGAGTATATCAACCTGACTCCTAGTTTGAAAAGCATATCTAGGCTTCCTTATCTTCTTCTCCCCCTTCTTTTTACTTGGTTTCACCTCATCACTCTCATCTCTAGCAAAGCTTTCAGTCCTTTGAGAAAGTTGTTTATTAACTTCATCCCTAGGAACATGATGATTCTCTGTCCCCAACCCAATGAACCCTTTGGAGCTCTCACCGTGAAGATTATGATAAGCATTAGAGCTTCCCATGTTTGTTGAAAAGGGATAGGTTGACTGCCCTGTAGATGAACAAGGGAAGAACATTTGGTAGTTTTCCATGGAGATACAGATGAACTTTTAAAGAAGAAGAAAAATGAACAAAAACAAAGAAGAATGTGTCTATTAAAGGTGGGGGCGGCGGCTAGTGTCTATTATAACCACAACATTCATTCACCATGTATGTACATATATTTATGAAGTGCAAATTGTATGAGAAGAAAAGTCCAAAGAGATATATAGATCAGGTCACTGATGTCGTAAACGGCACGAGAAATGTCGCAAGGGTTAAGAAAATTAGCGATTGATTTGAAAAAGAAAGGTGGAAAATGGAGGCGGCTTCATCATTGGAGTTAGAAGTTGAGAGGATTAAATTAATTCTTAAATAATTGAGTATATCTTGAAACTTTCTAAACTTATAACTTTAGAATTTACATTTTTTTTTAACATGAAACACCTGAAAATGTACATGCATGCAATTTTTTTTTTTTTTTGGGAGAAACACATGCGTGTAATTGGTATCACATCAATAACATAATAAATATAAATAAATAAATATATATATATATATATATTTAGTTTAAAATTAGCTCTTCTCTTTTTATATATAGATACTATAGGATTTAAAATCTATGATGTTAGCGCTATGATAATTACTCTCAACCATCATAACTGAAACCAATATATATATATATATATATTATATATAGAGAGAATTTGAACCCAAGTCAATCATTTAATAATGATATTTGACACAAACAGAATAATTTTTTTTATTTAACATAAATTTTGTAGACAACATCTATACATAATGTTCATTCCTACTATTTAGTGTGGACTACTCTAAGTAGCTCAACTAGTACCATAAAGACGATTGGGCACAATTATACGCTATACAACTTTCAAATCTTATCATAATGTTTAAAAAAAAAAATCCTACTATTTAACTATTACAAAAGAGAAGTATGCATTTGACAACTCGGATAAAATTTAAAAGAGTGAAAACCTTTTACAAATACTTTGTACCAATAAGGTTCATTCATGCTAATTACGCCTAACAATAATTTTATATTTTTCTTAAATGGAAAATGTTCTACTTCAAACATGGAGCCTCTGACTCTAATTTCTAATAGATTGATGACACGTGTTCTATTATGTATAATACATACGACTCACTTGATTAATTAAGTTATGCAAATCATGTACAATACACATAACAAATACAAATGTTATTTTTCTAGTAGTGGTTGAAGAACTCTTCCTTTAGAAATTAACTTACCACCTTATATATGGGTTTGCTATAATTTTTTTTTTTAATTCAATAATTCATATATAAGGTGATATGTTAATTTTGAAATATTGTGAATTAATTGTAAATATTTATTGACTATCTGTAAAGACTCATATATTCCTTTTTTGAGAAAATTGTAGATGAACGTCATTCTAGTTTGTAACTTTAGTCACGGCGCGAACTTCTAGCAGTTGTCTTCGGACTGATACAGAAATCACACGTGTAGTGGACTATTGAGCATTCATAATGGAGTAAAAAGTTATCTTTCCTTAATTATTTCCATTTTTATCGGTGGTGGGTGCAATATTCTAAAGGTGTCAAGTTTAGACAAAAAAAAAAAAAAAAAGGTGTCAAGTCAGGTTAGTATATTCGGTTCATGTCATGTTGTATTAGATTGACATAACTCGACTTACTTGATGTGCTTAATAAATGGATCATGTTAGATTGGCACAAATATAACATAACTCATTTTAATCTGTTTAATATTAAATATAAAATTAATTTTTTTACATCCTGAAATTAATGCATACATTTCAAATTTTTAACTTACATTCAAAATAACATAGTTCAACAAAAATATAACATCCATCTAGAAATAAGTTCTTTATATTTCAACAGAAGTGTATACACTTCAACCTAAATTCAAAATAATATAGTTCAACAAAAATATAACATCTACAAAAATGCGAAGAGCATTCACATCAAAAATGCTAAAAACTCAACAACAACAAAAAATTTGGAAACTCATCCCACAAAAAACACACTACGGATGTGTTTGAATACTGCTAATTTTGCTGAAAACTGAAAATACTGTGGCAAATAATTTTAAAATAAGACTAAACAATGGACACATGGGTCCCAGCAAAGATGGACAAACTGTTTACGCAACTAAATGTTGAAACGTGCACAATGCACAGTGGCTAAACTGCGTGAATGGACAAACATATGCACAGTGCACAGTGGCTGAACTGCGTGAATGGACAAACTGCATAGTACACGTGGATCCCAGCAAGGATGGACAAACTGTGTGAACGCGTGAATGGCTGAACATGCACAGTGTAAGCGGGTCCCACTTCAAACATAGAAACGCACAGTTAACACAATCCAAACACACACTACATCAATGTTTCTATACTTAATTTTTTTGGCAACTTAGCTACAGGAAACTTCATTTTTGACAACCTATTGTAGCTCAAAACTTATATAAAAAAAAAAAAAAAAAAACATTAATATTTTATTACTCCTTCAATTAAAATGTCATTTCCTTCTTTCTCTCTGTCTCTCTCAATCTTTTCTTCTTTCTCTTTCTTCCTCTTCCACTAGAAATAAGCTCTTTACATTCTTAAAGAAGTGCGTACACTTCAACCCAAATTCAAAATAACATAATTTAATAAGAATATAATATCTACAGAAATGCTAAAAACTTAAATAAAAAAATAAAAATAAAAAATAAAAACCATTTTAGCAACTCATCCCACAAAAAACACACTACATCAATGTTGCTATATTTAAATTTTTTTGGCAACTTAGCTACAGTAAATTGCCATTTTTGACAGCCTACTGTAGCTCAAAACTTATAAAAAATATTAATATTTTATTACTCCTTCAATTAAAATATCATTTCTCTCTCTCACTCACAATTCTCAACCTTTTCTTCTTTCTTTTTCTTCCTCTTCCACTGGACTCTCTTACCTCTCTTTTTTCTTCTTTCTTTCACCAGCCTTTCTCTCCCTCTCTCCATTGGTTTTTCTTTTTTTCTTTTTTCTTTTTTTTGAGAAATTCTCTCTATCGGTTTATGGTGGTTGATGGTATAGTTTGTGGTGGAACTGTGGTGGTGGCTAGTAGTGGGTATCTGTTTGATGGGTTTTTGTGGTGGACCGATGGTGGTTAATGGTAGGTGAGTATGAAGTTTTATGGTTTTTTTTTTTAATGGGTTTGTGATTTGGTCTTGGGTTTGTTTTGGTTTGTGATTTTGGTGGTTGAGGTTAGGGATGACAATGGAACAGGGTAGGCCCGAAGGATGGGGCTTCACTCCTACCCCACATGGTTTTGTCTTACCCCATCCCTGCCTCGCCCCACATGACGGAAAAATTTTTCTTGTCCCATCTCTGCCCATTGAGGCCCCACAAACTCCCACCCTACTCCGTAAAACTCGACTTCTTGTTAATTTGTCCACAACTATTACAATTGTTTTTAATAAAACTGTTAATAAAAATATACTTGAAATTACAAATAAATTTATCCCATCCTATCAAACTATAATTTTTAGCCAAAATTGGATAATATTATTAAAGTGTATGACAAGACAATATCACAACAAAAACAAAAATCTCATAATACAAAATCAATGATTCAATAGAATATAAATTTGTTTATAATAAAGACAAAAGAAAATGTTAAAATTGGTACCTTATTTCCAACTTTGCTAGAGAAAAAAAAAAAAGACAAAAATTTTTGTTGGGTAGAATAAAATAAGCTGATAATATGTTTGTTTAAATAGTAAGGTTTTAGAGTATGAGAAATTTACAATTTAACATTTATCAATGCGGGGCGAGGCGGGGTGGGGATAGGGCGGGTTGGGTTTAAAAAGTCTAAACCCATCCTCGTCTCGCCCCGTGGTACGAGGCTAAAATCTCGCCCCTTCCCTGCCCTACTACCTTTGCGGGACAGAAAAAACCTGCACAAGGCGAAGCAGGGAGGGGCGGGTCAAGCGAGGTGGGACAAAATTGCCATCCCTAGTTGGGGTTAAGGTTATGGGTGGTGATGGCTATGTCAGTTGGTGTGGGCGATGGTGGCTAGTGATTGGTGGCAGTGGGTGTGGGTTTAAGTTTGTGATTTGATTTTGGGTTTATAATTTGGTTTGGAGTTTGTTTTTATTTGTGATTTTGGTGGTTGGGGTTGTGGGTGGTGGTGGTTGTGGCAGTAGGTGTGGGTGTGGGTGTGGGCAGTGGTGGGTGGTAGCAATGGGTTGGGTTTGAGTTTGTGATTTTGGTTTTGGTTTTGGTTTTTGGTGTGGGCAATGGAAGGTATCAGATTGAGACTAAAAAAGAATTAAAAAAATAATAAAGAAATAATATTTTAATGAAGTGGTAAAAAATATAAATCCTTTGATGTTGGATATATTATAAAGTGAAACGTTAAAATAGATAAAGTAGTGTTTCGAGTTACTAAAAACTATATTTTTTAGCATTCTTAATATGAATGCTCTAAGTATCAATATTGAAAAAGTTGGAGCAAATAGTAGACTAATCATGACTATGATTATGAGTATCATTTATAGATTCGTTGTTAATGTCCAAATTCATAACATTTTCCACAAGCTCATCCAGTTTCATTTGTGTAAGTTCTATATCAAATATATATATATATATAAGTATTAGTAGTTACAAAAAATGATCATTCCTCAACAATGTTACAAGAACTAAATAATTAAGAGTAATAATATAATTAAAAAAAAATAGATATTTATAAGAAGGTTTAGATTTTTAGGGTTTGTAGGGTGTAGAGATCTAGGATTTATAAATTTACAATTATATAACTTATAAGTTTTTGTAATTACTCACTTTTCTTTTTAAGTTTAAAATATGAGTTGGATATAAAAGGTATTTGACAAATATAAAATAAAAAGAATATTCATTTGTTATACAAGTTAAACAGATTGTATTAAATGGGTCATTTCAGGTTAACACAAATAAATTGGCATGTCAAACATGTTTATTGCAGGTCATGCGGGTTGACCCGCCTACGACATGTTTCTTATCATGTCGACCTATTTATAACCCAAACCTGCTGAGACCCAACCCTAATCCGCAAAAACCCATGTCGTGTTCGCAGGTCAAATCAAACATTGACACCCCTACAATATGGTTCCATTAGTGCATGTCTATGAAGGGTATCAATTTGAGTTAGCACAAATTGACACCCTTCATAGACATGCACTTATAACTTACAATTATATCACTTATAACTTTTTTTTTTAATTACTCACTTTCTTTTTAAGTTTAAAATATAGGTTAGATATAAAATGTATTTGAAAATCTAAAATAAAGTGAATATTTATTTGTTATATAAGTTAAATAAATTATGTTAAATAAGTCATTTTGCATTTACACGAATAAATTGGCTTGTCAAAATATGACAATTGCGGACCACACGCATTGACCCGCTTATGACACATTTCTTATTATGTCACTTTCAGGTCAACCAATTTATGATCCAAACCTGCTAAGGCCCAACTGTAACCCATAAAATCTCATTTCGTGTTTGTATTGTGCTTGTGGGTCATGTCAAATATTGACACCCCTACCCATCTATTTCCATGAAGTAGATTAACTTTACCCCTTGAGCCTTACTATCTACCTTTCGAGCCTTGAGGCATGTATTTTGATTTCCTTATTTCTAGCCATACGGATATAATGGCAAAGCATCACATATATCATGTGATTCCATTGTTAAATGATAATAATCGTGGGTTTTTACTGATAGTTTCTTTCCATGGAAAGTGGGGATTAATACTCTATTTGTTTGGTTGCATTTCGGGAATGAATGGAAAAGAAAAAAGGTAAGGGAGAGAAAAACTCTATTTTATATTTGTATGTTTGAATATGAATAACAATAAATTATTATTCACAACACTTTCTCAATAAAACCTAGGTGGCAGGTTGTTATTGGGTATTACTGGTGCGCAAAAAAGTAATTTAAGTGTTATGTTCAAATTAAAACCAATAACAACTTACCATATAAGATTTACTGTAAAAGTGTTGTGAAAATATTATGGATATAACACTTTTTTTTTTTAAATGTCAAAAAACTTATAATTCAATTGTATAACCTAGTTTCTCCTATGAAAGAGAACTTGAGTTTGAATCCCCTCAAAATATGGGCCCTAATAAAAAATTGTATCCATTCACATAGGCCAACTCAATACAATTTGAGATTAGGATGGCAACTTTGAGTATAACCTTGTTTAAATAAATATTTTTAACTGATATATATATATATATATATATATATATTTAATTAATTTTCTATATTATAGTTTCAAGTTAAAATCTATTTTTCTTATTTTAAGAGATGCAAAATTACTAATTAAGTTTGTGTATTAGGTTTTTTAAACATATCATTTTCAAATAATAATATGGTTAAGTCACTTAATCTTCTTGTGACATAATTGACTTTAAGTATAATTTCATCAATTTTAATTTTGAATATTTTTTTTATAGAAATAATTGTAACATGTAATGTAAGTAAAATTGTAATACTGCATTTGGAAAAGAATCTCATCTTTTTATATAAGAAAGAAGTATTATATTACATGTTTGAATATCACTATAGTTATTTACATTATTATTTTCCTCTATATTATGTCATTATGAGAGAAAGCGAAAGAGATTGTTTGGTATGTGGTTGCGCGGTGGGAGATGAGATGGCTTTTTTTTTTAGGTAGTTGGATTAAAAAATTGAAGTCCCAAACCATTAAGGGATTTTGATTGTCAATAATAATTCGGCAATATCACAATTTTTTTTTTTTTTTGTAACCTAAGGTTCTAATTTGATTGGATTCTATTAACCCACAACTTCTAAGAAGTAGCAAAGAAAGTGCACATGCCACCAATGCCTCTTCTTCTTTTTTTCCCCTTTCCATAAAGCTAATTATTGACCCATTATTTCTGGGAGGTTTTTAATGGGGGCCTTAGATAACAGCTTAATGGCCTATGCCTAGAGTCTGACCCTACATTCATGTCGAATTTGTGGAAATGCTTTTTCCTTTCTCTCTTAAATCTACTAAACCAAACGTATGCAGAGTTAGATTTAAATGAAGTTTATGAATTTAAAATTCTTTGTATTACTATAAAGAAAATGAACCCTCCCTCCTATATCTTTCGAACCAAACGTAGAGTAAGATTTAACTCGTAGACACGATACTTATAAATCTAAAAATTCTTGTATTATTATACTGGGGGAAATTTTTTTAAAAGGATTAGCTTTTTCTTTGATTTTTAAATACAATTGTATTTTTTTTTTTTCAATTTCTAGTATATAGGTTTAAAATAATAAATAAATAACCTAATTCAAACACACACGAAATATTATCAACATATATCATGGAAAGCTTTGGCATAGAACAAAGATGGTTTTGAATATCTAGATAAAGTATCTTATTTTTGTGGTAGTTTTACAAACATCGTGGACTAACTACCCGGATTCAAATTCAGAAAGGTTGGTCTTAAACAAGTGGTTGACATGATTTTCCACTCTAGAACATCCCATTAGGGCCATGACCATATGGTTTGTTGTTCTATGACAAAGTTTTATATCCTCCTCCTTTTTTTAATTTATTTTGATTTTTTTCTAGTAAAGGCACCAATGGGGGTAGATTCTTTGCCTTCATACTATTCTTTCTTTATCACATTTTTCTTGGCTGCCCTCACTTTATCACATCCAAACTCCAAAACAAAGCATATTTTATACTACCATAACTCTAGAGATTAGTGATAAAGGTCCATGGATAGAGCACTACCCATTATTCTATTAATTTTTCTCTCTTCGTCATGAAGATTATTAAGATAGGATAGATAGTTATAGTACATATATTATTATATATTAGTTCAACTTTTTGTATCCACATTCCACACATTTGCTAATGGGATGCATTGAGCCAATTTCTTAAAAAGAGAGAGGAACACGTGGGTTTTTTCTAATTTGTGGGGAAAGAGGAAAAGTTGACGAGGGCATGTGGGTTTGAATCTTGAAAAGGAGGCCTGCAGATTAAGACCTCAAATAATTTTGGTTAGGTCTGCGCAGCCCCTTATTCTTCTTCTTCGTATAGTAAATTTGAAAAGGAAAGCTTTGCTTGGATTTTTCAAACAAGTTTTGAAACGTCAAATAATCACATGCCACATTTTCTGTGTTAGTTGGCAAGAGCTCATTCTTTGAGCTCAACTGCCCCTTCAATCTCTCCTTTTCAAAGATCTACTCCATTTCCACAATTTTCACCAATTCTACGTCACAGTAGGAGAAAATCTACACTCCACTGCATAACTATTCCATGTTTCCGGGGCCCAATTTCAGTCTCTCTGCATCTGCATCTCCCCTCTCCAGATAGACCAAAATTTACGTGTAGGACTTTAGATGCAATACAATAGAACGATAGATGTTCTTATTAAATGTGCGTGTTTTTTACGATAGATGTTCTAATTCAATTTAAAGACATAGTTGCATTAAAGTTAATTGTTTTTGCAAAACAGCCAGGTTTTGCGTTTTGTCCATACAACCATGTATTTGAACTTAAAATTAGGAAACCTAAACAAAAGAGAAAACCTATCAAAGGGCACCGGTGTGGTGTCGGCCAAATGCCCTCCGAAGGTCAAGTCAGAAAGTATTCTCACAACTCTAGAGTGCTAGAGAGGGTAAAATCTTGCGTACCTTGGTTTGTGAGGGTATTGGGGCTTTTATAGTAGTAGAAGGTTGACATCTTTTTCTTGGTGCGGAAGTCTTTTCCTTATAGGACTCTCCTTGTAGAATCCTAAACGTGATGGATAGATCTCCTCCTTATAGGGAAGATCTTTACCAAATATATAAGATTTCCGGAGTCCTACTAGCACAAAGACTCTGTTCAGGCCTTTTATGAGAGTGGGCCAAAATATCCCCCATGAGGGGTCCAACAGGCCCATGGACAACCAGCCCAGCTTCCTTCACTCCGTCCGTATTCGGTCCGTTCACATGAGATCCGTCCATTGGAGGCCCGTGCAAATGACGGGCTCGCTCATCCTGACGTCTGCAGACCATATACGGCCCGTCCAATCACATAAGGCATTCCAGTGTATTTTCTCCCTTTCAGTTGCCCCCTCACCCGATAGGTCCGTCACACATAATGAACGGACCCATGGGGTGACGAATCTAAAACTCGGTCATGCCTCCAGGACACCTATGTCCGTGAACTTTCATCCGTACACTTCTGGACCAGGAGCTAATGCATTAATGTGCTGTGCCAAGTGTCATCCTGTCAATGGCCGTTGTTTTGGAACGAGGCGTCGCTTCGTCTTCCGTGCACCTCTCTTATAAATATCAATCCCCCGCCCCTCATTTCCCCACTTGTTGCTGGAAGAAATTGTCAGAGCGAGTCCGTCACACCTGTCAGACAACAGTCCGTTCACTCTCATACCCGTCGCCTGCCACATCTTGCTTCAACCTTCTGGTGAGTTATTTCATATCCGTCCCCTTTTTTTTTTAGGGGGGGGGGGGGTGGGGAATGAGCAATGGAGAATCGTGAGGATTGAATCGGAACGTGATGTAGGATTGGCAATTGGTTTCGACGTCGTTCATTCAACCCATTCTGACGATATAGAAACGTTAATTTTTTTATAATTAACATTTTTGAGAAATTAAGAAATTTAAAAAATATATATGTATATATATTAACTAAAGACCAAAACAATGTCGTTTAAGTAAATTGACGACAGCAACTAACAGAACACTAACAGAAGACTCAATTGAAAATTAATGAAACTTAAAAAATTGAAATGACAAAAACCAAACTTAGAGGACTGAAATGACAAAAAATAAAACTTAGAATGTGAATTTTGTATTTTAGCCCCAAATGAGTAAATTCCCAATTAAGAGAAGAGGGACAAATGAGTAAATTCCCAATTAAGCCTTCTTTCTCCTCATTTTCTCTCCAATTCAAGAAGCCGATAAAATCACCCACAAATGGTGGGACTTGGGTAAAAAATAATTAGGTCCCACAAAAATTTCCCTACCCCTCCCTCCCAACCAAATACGCGCTAAGTTTTGTCCCTTTTTTTAGTAGAAACGATAGTAACTTTCGTTTATTCATAATTAATTTTTACAATAAAAGTGAGAAATGAGTGATATTCTTCTAGTTAAATGCTCTCCTCATTCTCTTTTACAACACAGACAAGAGCCTAAGGCATCACAATTACAAAGTTCCACTAACAAAGGAAACAATTTCAAAACCCTCACAAATCAACGAAATATCTTCCGTATCCAAGCAATCTCCAAAAAGGACACACCTTATTTGAATTTAGCAGATCTATTTAATTGATTAAAGCCGGCATAAATAATGTCAAATTAAAAACAAAACATAAATAAATAAATAAATAAAAATACAAAACTTTATAAAACTGTTTATAAACAAAACAAAACAAACTAGTGACAATCACAGGGTCTTTACTTTTTGCCCAAAAATGGTATATTTTAAATATATATATATATATATAGGGAGAAGGGCACTTGTCTATTTGGACCACTGATTTTTTTTTTTTTTTTTTTAAGAATCATATTTGGACCATTGAATAAATAAAAAAATCGGTTGCGCAAAAAATCAGACCAACGAGACAAAAATCTACAAAAAAAATAATAATAATAATAACTAGTCGCTAACCTATGCAATGTACGGGATAGTTAAATTTAAAATCATATATGTTTAAAAAAATAAATAAAAAGTCTTATATGAAAAAAAACTATTAATTAAAAGTTAATAGAAAAATCATTTTATAATATAAAATAGTTTCTCATAGGTATTGTATAAGTATCAACCAAGTAGGATGCATATTTTAAATTTTTTTTTTTTTTAAAAAAAGACCATAATGGTGAGCGGTGGCTGCTTTGAACAAAAATTTGATAGGATATGAACAAATAAATTGTAGTAGAATTTGAATAGTTTCCCATAGGTATTGAATAGGTATCAACCAAGTTGGATGCATATTTTAAATTATTAAAAAAAAATAAATAAAAAAGACCGTAATGCTAGGCGGTGGCGGCTGCTTTTGTTTTATTATTTATCCCAAAAAAAAAAAAAATTTGATAGCATATGAACTACTAAATTGTAGTCGAATTTGAATAGTTTCCCATAAGTATTGTATAGGTATCAACAAAGTAGGATGCATATTTAAATAAATAAAAAAGACAAAACTTTATCTTTTAACTCTCACATGCACCAATGCTGCACCACCACCATATGTATAGAGGTCATTAAACGCCCTTGTTTAGTTTATTATCAATGTGAATTGCCACTTTTAATATGAATAATGCATCTTCTCACTCCATATTATTCTACTAATCAATCTGAGATTCCAAAATCAAGTAGGAAACATCTAAACCATTCCCATATGGACTATACTTCTCCTTTCTTTTTCTTTTTTTTAAATACCTATGGACTATATCACAACATTACTATTATTGATGACAGGGAATTTGTGGTTTTGATGGTCAGAAATAAGCTCTTCTTCTTGTTATTCATGACAATTTTTTTTATAGAGTGGTTTTTCCAAGATCGTGTGAGGGTTCTATATATAACATACATAGTAGTACAAATTATACCAAAATTAAAGAAAATTTGATTGATGAAATTGTTAATTATTAAATCAAAATTACAATTAAATCTAATGTTTTAATCATAAAAAAAAAATTACAATTAAAATTTTCACAAATAGATTTTTCATACTAATAAACTCACTCACAAGTCACAACAATAACAATATTATAAAGTAGTAATCATAGAGAGTTAGAGCATGAAAGATAGCAATATGTCCTTATCTCTACATTTACTTTAAGCAACTCCATGGATATTGTAGGGATAAGGGCCTAAAAATCATATATTGGACCATGGGCCTTATCCGAGGACGGGAGAATGTTCGAAGGGGTACAGATAATTATGAAGGGTTCTCATTTGTAAAGTCTTATAAGTAATGAATGAATGGGGGGTGGTCCGAGGAGGAATTCCTTCTCGAATATGATGAGTGCAGTTTAAATCTGTGTTCCAACGATCAAGGTGACCTTCCAAGATGATCCAGCAATAAGAACATGCATCGTACACGTATAAGGATGATGGGAACTCAAAAATATCTAAGGAAAAGCTTCTACCACCGCCTTAAATGCATTGCAACTACTTTTCTGACCGCATTTATGTGAAGAAGACCCCTGAACAGTGCTTCCTTGGCTACCGCGACTCACAAAGAGCCAGAAAAGGTGTTTGATAGGACGGGCACTCGAGTAATGGCTTGGACGATTAACAAGTGGAGGGCCAAGATTGCAAGAAGGAAATATATAATGTAAGAGACCCCAGAAGGAAGGGGGATCAAAAAAAAAAAAGGAAAAGAACACTATAGCAATCACAGTTACACTGGTAATTGGTTCTATCAATTTATACCAAGATTTGTCTCTTCAGACAGAGAATTTATTCAGTCTTATGTGCTTTGCTCTTACTTGATCGCCTTTTGCATCCATACTAGTCGTTGTTAAATTCACTAGGGTCTAGTTCTTTGATCCACTTTCTACAAATTCATTGTATAGGGCTTATTGGACCAAGATCCATACCTCCTGGACTTGGGCTACAAATCGAGTCCCTATAATTGGCGTTGTTTGTGGGGAGAACTAATGCAATAGTGAGTGCAGTGGTTAACTATGGTAGGTTCGGGTCCACACCAAGCAGAATCTTTGGGATCCAAGCATGGCAACCCTTTTGTCAACCTCGAATGAAGAGGAGATCGAGAAGGCAGCGCGCACACTACGCATACAAGCAAAAGCCATACTCGAGTTAGAAGTCACGTCTCTCAAGAGCAGCATAACAGAGCCATGCAATTGGAAATTGACTAGTTAAAGAGGGAATTGTGCCATGCACGACGAAGGCGAACTCCCTCTGACTCTGATGTTTCTTCTGATGGCGAAAGGGATGTCAGTTACAGGCAAAAACCTCGAACCCCACCCAGTAAGTCTTTCTCTTATGAAAAGGAACACCATCACGAACAGAGGGCCAGAAGCTTGCCTCACAAAGGCATGGGAAACAATGTTGTGAGTAGGGCCTTAGACCAAATCTCCAAGTCACTCTTCACGTACGAAATCGAGGGGTCTAAACTTCCTGGACGATTCACTCAACCCGCTTTCACCATGTACAACGGTAGAATAGACCCCGTGGAGCATGTGAGTCATTTCAATCAAAGAATGGATGTCCATTCCAAAGACAAAGCCTTGATGTGCAAGGTTTTCCCATCCAGTCCAGGACCCGTTACGATGAGATGGTTCAACAGCTTGAAGGCAGATTCCATAAGTTCCTTCAAGGAGCTCACCCAAGTGTTTTGTTCCCGCTTCATTAGCTGCAGTAGGTTCCCTCGACCCTTGGCTTCCCTGCTGTCCTTAAGCATGCGAAAGGGAGAAACCCTAAAAGCATACTTTGACAGATATTGGGAGATGTTCAACGAGATAGATGGTGACTTTGACGACATGACCATCAGTACTTTCAGTTTAAGAAAATCTCTGACTGGGAAACCCATCACCAGTGTGCGCCAACTTATAGATGGAATAGATAAGTATAAAAGGGTTAAGGAAGACTAGCAACAAGGAAAAGGAAAGGATAAGGTTATCCCTCAGGAGAGGAGGGATTTCAGGTCTGACCAGTACAACAGCAACCGACCCCAGAGAGATTTTGTCGGACAATCAAGATCTGCTAATCCTCAAGTAGTCAATGCGGTGTTCCGAGAGCCAGTGCATTAAGTTTTGGAGAAGATTAGGAACGAACCATTTTTTAAATGGCCAAATAAAATGGTAAGAAACCTCGTGAGGTGCAACCACAACCTCTATTGCCACTACCACCAAGACCATTGACACACTACAGAAGATTGTAGAAGTTTGTGGGACCACTTGGACCAACTCGTCCATGAAGGAAAGCTAAAGCAACTCTTGCACCACTCTAGTGGCCAAGGGGGCCAGGCAAACTCAAAATCCTGGAGAGATAATTCTTCAAGACCCTCCTTAGGAACAATAAATGTCATCTTCGTTGCTCTAGGGAGAACTGGGTCCTACCCTTCCAGAGTGATGTCTATGGCTCGGCTATCCGCCGAGAACAATATTCAAGAGCCAAAGAAGGCTAGACTAGAAATTCAACCGGTTTTGAGCTTCTCGGACGAGGATAAAATCAGAACCATCCAACCCCATGATGAAGCTTTGGTGGTTACCCTCAAGATTAGGGGATATGATATGAAAAAGGTGATGGTGGACCAAAGCAGTGGTGCCGAGATAGTGTACTCCGGCCTGTATAAGGGGCTGAACTTGAGACCTGAGGACCTAAAACCCTACAATTCACTCCTGGTGAGTTTTGATGGAAAGGTCGTCATCCCGAAGGGCCAAATTAGGCTTCCCGTGCAGACTGGTTCAGAAGTAGCAAAAGTGGACTTCATCGTGGTCGACACTTATTCACCTTACACTACCATTGTGGCTAGGCCTTGGCTTCATACCCTATGAGCTATCTCTTCTACTCTGCACCAGAAGGTGAAATACTTGTATGGGGGCCAGGTTAAGGAGATCTTGGGAAATCAATTGTGGTGAGGCAATACTTAGTGGCTGCCATCCAGCATTAGTCGGAGGCCAAATCCTCAACCCATACCAAAGGGGGCTTATAGCAATTAAAAGCTCTAGCATTGCCAGTCGATGGGTCGGCCAATGAGGCAAAATGTGAAAATTCGATGAAGGTTGTTATTGGCAACGATCCAGAGAAATTCTTTTAGGTTAGGGCTCAACTGCCTCCTCCAGAGAAGGAAGAGCTGATAGAGTTCCTTAGAAAAAATGTTGATGTCTTCAAATGGAGTGCTTAGGAAGCCCTGAGAGTGGACCCGAACTTCATCTGTCACCATCTAAATGTTAATCCATCTATCACTCCTAAGAGGCAACCTCCTCGGTGCTCGTCCAGGGACCACTTTAATGTTGTCAAAGAGGAAATGAAGAAACTAAAGCAGGCGGGGGCTATCAAGAAGGTATTTTACCTTGAGTGGTTGGCCAATACCGTGGTGGTAAAAAAAAAAGAGTGGGAAATGGTGAGTGTGCGTGGACTTCATAGATCTGAATAGGGCTTGCCCAAAGGATCCTTTCCCCATGCCTAAGATAGACCAGCTGATGGATGCAACCGTAGGCCATCCACGGATAAGCTTCCTAGACACCTTTCAGGGATACCACTAAATACCACTAGCCCTGAATGATGCAGAGAAGACAACTTTCGTCACTCCCACCGGAAACTACCACTACAAAGTGATGCCCTTCGGTTTGAAAAACGCATGGTCTACTTATCAAAGGATGATGACTAGGATGTTTGAACTACAGTTGGGTAAGAGCATCGAAGTCTATATAGAAGACATGGTGGTAAAAAGTAAGGTAGTGTCCGAGCACTTAGGAGATCTCAGGAACATATTCGAAATTCTGAGGAAATATAAGCTGCGCCTCAACGCTTCTAAGTGTTCCTTTGGTGTGGGATTAGACAAATTTCTGGGCTACATGATAACCTATAGGGGAATTGAGGTTAACCCCGACCAGATTAAAGCAATCAACAGCTTACAACCACCTTGGAACCCCAAGGAAGTTCAGAAACTAACTGGAATGACTGCTGCCCTGAACCAGTTTATCTCTCGGTCAACGGATAGGTGCTGACCCTTCTTCCTATTGATGAACAAATGGAAGGGGTTCGAGTGGACCGAGGAATGTGCCTTGGCCATCCAACAACTTAAAGATTATCTATCTCAGCCTCCTATCATGTCCAACCCTGAGGTTAACGAAGTCCTATTCGCTTATATTGCTGTGGCCCCTCATGCTGTAAGTTTGGTCCTGATACGAGTTGATGACGGCACACAAAAACCAGTTTATTACGAGAGCAGGTCGCTACATAAAGTCGAGATCCATTATCTGCCGCTGGAAAATGCTATTTTAGCAGTGGAACACGCCACATGCAAACTCTCCCATTACTTCCAAGCACACATGGTTTTCGTCCTAGCTCAGGAGCACTAATTACACGGGGAAGATTGCTAAAGGAGCCACGATCCTAGGAGCTTTTGACATCAACTATATGCCTCGTACCTTTATTAAGGGTCAAGTCCTCACAGATCTAGTGGCAGAGTTCTCTGAATCCCTGTTGGAAGAAAAAGCAAAAACGCAACACATGGATGAAAAATCGGTTGGCACGATCTCCCAACAGGATCTGCAGCAAATCAGAAGGGTTCCAGAGTGGAGTTAGTACTAGTATCTCCCGAAAAGGTCACCATCGAAAAATCATTAAGATTGGGATTCTCGGCCACCAATAATGAAGCAGAATATGAGGCTCTACTTATGGGAATGGAAATGCCGTAAATATGTTTTCAGACTCTAGATTGGTCATCGGCCAAGTGAAAGGAGAATTCGAAGCGAGGGATGAAAGAATGTAAGGATACTTGAGTCAGGTCAAGCACCTACAATCAGAATTCGAATCTTTCAGTCTGTTACACATCCCCAGCAGCAAAAACACACACGCCGATTCCCTAGCCACGCTCACAACCTCCTCAACGCAGAGCTTACCTCAGATCATTCTTGTAGAAGACCTATGCAAGCCCATAGAGATGAACAGAGAAATGGTTCATATCCACCATGTTAGGGTGGGGCCTAGATGGATGGACCCCATAGGACTGTTATTAAAAGAAGACACCCTGCCTGAGGAGAAATCAGAAGCAGACAAAGTACGTAGAAAGGCTCTTCAATTTTGGCTGTCCGAGGACCAAAAGTTATATAAACGCTCATTTTCTAGGCCATACATGCTATGCGTACATCCTGAGACAACAGAATTACTCCTTGAGGAGTTACATGAGGGGATTTGTGGTAGTCACACCAAAGGCAGATCTTTGGCGCATAGAGCCATCACAAAAGACTATTGGTGGCAAATATGCAAAGGGAAGCACAATAATATGTAAAGAAATGCGACCAATGCCAAAAATTCACACCCAACATACACTAGTTGAGGGGAGCCCTGAATCCACTGTCCAGCCCTTGGCAATTCGCTCAATGGGACTTAGACACAATAGGCCATTTCCTCAAGGCAGTAGGGAACAAGAGATACCTACTGGTCGACACGGACTACTTCACTAAGTGGGTCAAAGCCAAGCCTCTAGCAAACATCAAAGACATGGATGCTAAGAAGTTCGTATGGAAGAACATCGTCACACGATTTGGGGTCCCTCGTACCCTCATCTCAAATAATGGTCTTTAATTCGACAGCAAATCTTTCAGAAGATACTCTTGTGATCTGGGAATTACAAATAGATATTCCACCCCGGCTTATCCCCAAGGGAATGGACAAGCAGAGGCTGTTAACAAGGTCATAGTGAGTGGACTCAAGAAGAGGTTAGATGATGCGAAGGGAAAATTGGTGAAAGAATTGTCACATGTGCTCTAGACGTACAAAACTACACCTCGCAAATCAACCGGGGAGACCCCCTTTCCAATGACCTATAGGGCCGAGGTTGTTATTCCTCTAGAGACTAGCTTCCTTACACTCAAAACTAGCTCTTTCAATCTAAGCAGTAACAATGAGTTGCTAGAAAGGAGCTTAGACTTTATCGAACAAAGAAGAGAAAATGCAATAATTCAATTGGCATACTACTAACACAAACTCAAGCAAGGTTATGATGCAAACGTGAAGCTGAGACCATTAGCACCTGGTGATTTGGTGTTAAGAAAGGTTCTGGATACTGCAAAGAATCTAGCGTAGGGAAAGCTAGGGCTCAATTGGGAAGGACCATGCCGCATCACCTCGGTAGTTGGTATAGGAGCATATTTTCTGGAAGACTTAGATAGACATATAATACCACGCCCGTGGAATGTAAACAACCTGAAAATGTATTATTATTAATGAAAGTCTCTTTTGTCAATATGTCCATTTACTAAAGGCGTTATATTTCTCGTTATTCAATCTTTATAGGTGTTAAACAGATCCCAAGTTATGTCAGGTCTCTCGGACCATATACTTGAGTGAAATTAACACCATAACATCTTTTATATAAGTGTTTAAATTGAACCTTAGTTATACCTGAAGCCCTCAGGCCAGATGCTTTTGGGAAAATTAACACAATGACATCTTTATAAGTGTTTAAATTGAACCATAGTCATGCCTGAAGTCCTCGGACCATATGCTATGGGAAAATTAACACACTATGACATCTCTTATAAGTGTTAAACAAATCCCAAGTTATGTCAGGTCTCTCGGACCACATACTTGGGTGAAATTAACACTCAATGACATCTTTATAAGTGTTTAAACTGAACCATAATCATGCCCGAAGTCCTCGAACCAGATGCTATGGAAAAATTAACACACTATGACATCTTTTATAAGTGTTAAATAGATCCTAAGTTATGTTAGGTCTCTCGGACCACATACTTGGGTGAAATTAACACTCAATGACATCTTTTATAAGTGTTTAAATTGAAACTTAGTCATGCATAAGTTATGTGTTTCTCACTAAGTGCCAAGACAGATAGCCAACTCCTCAGGTTGATAGCTCTGGGTAAGTTAAATGCCTTGATTATTTACCCAAGCGTAAGTTTATTACTGGTTGTTACTAGATTCGGCCATCATTACAGAGAGAGTAATTCACAATACAAATGTAGGGTAAACCTCTTCGTCGTTGGTACTTAGTCAAATTATTTGCACTGGTAGGATACTTTTGTTAATTTTTATAGAGCTAAATTGGCAGCAAGTTAAGTTCATGTGCAATAGCAGTAAGCTTGAAAACATATAAAGCAAAAACACAAGAGATAGAAAGAAAGGTCCATTCATTAATCAAAAAGGTGGAATACATTGTGTTCTGTGACAAAATATCACTACAAAAGTATACTACAAGAAAATCCTAAGGTTTAAGCCTTGGTCTTGGGGGCAAGAGAGTTTTCCTTCTGGCTCGGCTGGGAGGTGGCACTATCCTTAGCTTCAGGATCAACTTCTTTATCTTGGAGCTCTGCTTCTTTTGTCTTAGCTTCACCTTCCTCGGCCTTAGTAGTGTCTTTGGCTCCTGTTGAGGGCTTTTTCTCCTCGCCCTTGCTCTTGTCCTTGACCCCCTCAACTCCCTGGCCATGATCACCAGCTTGACTAGATCCCATTAAAGCCTCAAGAGGAAAGAGAACAGCTCAAATGGTCAAAGGCTACTCCGAGGTCTCTAAAGCAAGGTTGGCAAAAGAAGGGATGACATCTAGGACTTCACAGATGTCCGGATGGTAGTACACGCTCCCAAGCTATCTCCACACTAAGTCCGTGGGGACACCTGCAATGTCAAGGGCCTTATCCCATGATAAATTACAGTTGTCCCTACACACTTTAGAAAGTTCCTCAATGAGCCTCACTTGCATCTCTTCAACGTCAAGCTAGTAAGACACCTGCTTCTCAGCCTCGAGTGCCTCCTTGGCCAGATGGGCTGCCTTCCTTGCCTTCTTTAGCTCGACCTTAAGGTCCAGAACTTGCTGTTTTTGGGTGGCCAACTTAAGTTCCGTCATGTAGAGCTTCTTACGCTGATCCTCAGCCTGAGTCTCAGTGCTTTTTAAGCCAGCCACAGCGCTCAGGTGCTCCCTTTCAGAGACAGTGAGCTTGTTGGTCAGCTCAGCATGCTCCTCTTTAAGTGCCCTCAAGATCTTCTCGATCTCGGCACGGGAGTGGGCCTCTACTCTGGCTTGATTACTCTTGTCCCTAACCCACTCCTCGGCCATAAAGACCTGTTGGGTAACCTACATAAAAATAACTAGAGAATTCCACGTGAGAAGAAGGAAAAATTAAAAAATAAATAAATAAATAAATAAAAAAAGAAGAAAACGACCAAGTATATAATTCGAAAGACGTGTCAAGCCACTTACTATAGCCAGGTCCCTCTTTAGGGATAAGAAGAGGTCAGGTTGCTTGAAGCGCCCGTAAGTATCCATATCCCTTGGCAAAAGGAGGGTTACTCAAGGGCTTAAGCAACGTAACTCGAGTGCCCCTCTAGAAGTTACTAACTGAGGTGTCCCAAGGGATGGGGGCACCATCCACCTCCAGTCTAGGTGACCACATTCGCAGTGGTCGGCATACATCAACGCCTTGGGAATCCACCCTACTCTCCTCGGAGGAAGCTCGTTTGTATTTCACGCGCCTGGAATGCTTCGCCACCTTCTAAGGAACCATCTCACCCTCCTCTACATCGTGCACCTCTAGCACTTTCCTCTTCTTCTTCAGATCAGGATAGGGGAGCATCCCGGCCAAGGTTACAAGGAGAGAAGGGGGAGGTGGAAGATTAGCTGGGACTTGGGGCTTGTTGGTCTCTTTTACATTGACACTTTATTCCTCGCAGCCATAAGTTCTCATAGACTTTTGTTTCCTTTGATCAAAGCCATCCCGTCTTCCCCTTTTTCAGAAGTGTCGTCTGGACGGGCAATCACAAGGACTAGAACATAGACGCTGGATTGTCTGTCAAGCTCATCCTCGGCATCCGATACGGGAATAATTTGCACTTCCTGAGTCTTCTCCTCCTCAAAATGAAATTTATCAATTTCCTCTTCAAGTGAGGAATTCGAAAAGGCAATCTCTTTTCCTCCCGCTACTACTTTAGATGGAACCTGCTAAAATGGTTGCACTACCAGCGGAAGGTTCTGTTGATATGGGTGCATGACGATAGAAAGCTGGAATGTGACACGTCAATCCAGACCAATCCGAGATCACCTGCCCTTATGGTGTGACCTATCTCCTGGAATGTTTCTAAGATAGGCTGAAAGTCCAGAATCAGGTGGACGGGTCGCAGCTGTCTATCCTCACTCATAAAGATTTCCAATCTCAGCAAGTAATTGAGTACGGCAACGTTGGTCAAACTGAGCCGAAGAGCTACTTGTCTCTTGTCTGCATAAATAGCTGAGAAGCAAGGCATGGTTAGAAAATTAAAATCAACATTAAAAGAAAATGAAACGAAAGGACCAAAACATGGTCAAAGCTAAAAAGTCTAAATCTCTTGCTACGGATCCTAACTCTAAAGTACCCCACCTAGCTCTCCCTCTCGAGCGGGGCAATAAAGGCTATCATGCCACGCTCCTGAAACTATAAGGTAATCGTCTTTCATACCCTTGTTAGATCTAGGTAGACACGACACTAATCTGACAACGTCAGATCAGGATTTGAGATAATATCCCGCATTTTTCTAGGAGTGGCACTCGTACATGTGGACCATATCGTGCCAGATGAGCCGCAGACCCAGGTGCTCATTGAGAGCATCAACGCTACCTAAAACCCTGAATAGGTAAGGCGTGCACTAATGGGGGTATAACCTATGGTTAAAGAGGTATCTCACGTTATCCTACCCATGGAAAGAGTCATTCCCCCTTCTATGAAAGCTATCATGGGGATGATGACTTCCCCCTCTTCCCTATAGGTCACTACTTGTTCTGGAGAACAGTACCATAAGCCAACTTCCTGGGGTATATGGTACATATCTTTAAAGGCTTCTATTTTGGCTGGGGTGTCTACTGGGCTCGCAAACCTACCCATATGGATAACATAAGAGGAAGCAACTGGAATTCGTAAGTGAGGAGGTAAGGATTGGAAGGCCAAGAAAGTTGGCCGAGGAGAAAAAGAAATTTTGAAGAGATAGGTACTTACAAGAGTAAATGAATGTGTTAAATCCTAAACCTTTAGGAAAGCCATGTGGAAATTTTTGAAGGAAAGGAGTTACGGGAGCTCAAGAGCGCAAGGAGTTTGGTGAGTTGGAATGCTTGAAATCTCTGAAGAATTTGAAAATTCGTAAAGTAAAGGGGAGAATGATCTCCCTCGAGGCTTTTTATAGGGGTGAAAATGAGTGGGAGTTATCCAGCTCAAAATTCCAAAAGAAATATGAGTAGTTCGATCTACGTCTCACCGTTAGATCTAGGGAACAAGGAGGCGCCCGGAGTAATTAATGGCACCTCACAGATTTCGAAGCGTCAATAGGAATCATGGGACGCATAAAACGGGGATTTCACACGTGCAAACCAAAGGAATAAATGGTTTGTCTCTTAAAAGTCAAAACTCCACTTTTTCTCCTCGGATGAAAGGGAAAAACCGGAGTTTTGAGGGGCTATTATAGGGATAAGAGCCCAAAAATCATATAGTGGGTAATGGGCCTTATCCGAGGACAGGGGAATGTCCGAGGGAGTACAGATAATTATGAGGGGTTCCCATTTTTAAAGTCTCATAAGTAATGAATGAATGGGGGTGGTCTAAGGAGGAATTCCTCCTCGGATATGATGAGTGTAGTTTAAATCTGTGTTCCAATGATCAAGGTGACCTTCCAAGATGATCCAGCAATAAGAACGTGCATCGTACACGTATAAGGATAATGGGAACTCAGAAATATCTAAGAAAAGCTGCTACCACTGCATTAAATGCATTGCAGCTATTTTTCTGGGCGCATTTATGTGGAGAAGATCCCTAAACAGTGCTTACTTGGCTACTGCGACTCACAGAAAGGCAGAAGGGGTGTCTGATGGGACGGGGAGTCAAGTAGGGCTTGGACGATTGACAAGTGGAGAGCCAAAATCACCGGGAAGGAAATATATAATGTAAGAGACCCCAGAAGGAAGGGGGATCAGAAAAAATAGGAAAAGAACACTATAGCAATCACAATTGCACTAGTAATCGGTTTTATCAATTTATACCAAGATTTGTCTCCTCGGATAGAGAATTTATTCAGTCTTATATGTTTTGCTCTTACTTGATCGCCTTTTGCATTCATATTAGCCGTTGTTAAATTCACTAGAGTCTAGTTCTTTAACCCATTCTCTACAAATTCATTGTACTAGGCTTACTGGGCCAAGATCCATACCTCTTGGACTTAGGCTGCAAATCAAGTCCCTACAAATACAACGTTACAAAGTGGTCTCATGAAGTCTCATACCCTCTTTGCAAAATCTTCAATTTGTTATGTGTGTTTTCTTTGTGAAAATTTGAGTGAGTATGAAGGGTTTTGACCTTGGTAGGGGTTTATATTTGTTGAAATTTTTGTTATAGAATTTTAGTAGAATTTTCAAGCTCTTGAAACATATATCTAATAGAGTTTTACTTAAACTAAACTATTGTAACACTTGATAAGATAATTACACGTTGAAAATAAATAATAAATATATAAAATATAAAACCTAAAATAAAAAGAATCTAAAATATAAAGAAAAAGAAAATATTGGTGATGTGAAAAATTGTGGGAGCTTCAGGGGTTTCAATTTTATATATATAAATCTATATATATATATATATATATACATATACCAGTATTATACCCATGTGATGCACACTTAACAAAATTCATATGTAAATAGTTTTTTTTTAATTAATTTACTTAAAATTAGATAATAGAATAGATAATAAAAATAATTAAATATTTTACTTTTAAGTTATATAATAAATTCATATTGTGTGAAACTAAGGTATTTTGAAATGCATATATATATATATATATATAAGTAATAACTTATTAAAAGAATGCAATAATATGTTTGTTTTCAAAATGCATAAGACTATTTATTCTTTTTTTTGTATATTATTTTTTTCAATATCATGAAACAAAATTTGTATGCTTTTCTTCAAACTTACGTGGATTTGAATTTGTCATTTATTTTTTTTGCAAAATTTGTCATTATTTAATATATATATATATATATGTAGGGATATTAGGCCTAGGAGCCCATCGTTTGTTCATGTTACTAGTCTGCGGCCCAATCCGAGGACAATGGGTTATCTGAGGATGAGGAATCTTATTTAGTAAAGGTTGTATTAGTAAACAAAGGTTAGTTTTGACCATAATGGCTCAAGGGATAGGCCGAGGATAAATTTGTCCTCAGATAACTAATGCCGACGTCCAAAAAAGTTTGTTAGCCACTCATGATGAAGTTCTAAGAAGTTTCATCGGTGTTGATAGACATTGAAAGGGTGATGAACAGGGCAACACCCTGAAATATCTAAGGAGGAAAGCTGCTACTTCCGCATTAAATGCACTACAGCTAACACCCTGGCCATATTAATGTGGAGGTGATATCTGAACAGTAAGTTACAGCTTTACAGCTACTACATCAAGACTAATGGAAGGGAATGATGGGACAAGTATCCACAAGAACTATCTAGCATGCACATGTGAAGGGAGAATGGGAAGAGAGGATGATATAAAAGGAAGTGGAAGCAACAAGGGAGAGGGATCGAAAATTAGAAAAGAAAACACTGTAGAATCCAGAAACCAAACTTGTAACCCAATTTGAGAATAATATACAAGAATAGTGCACCTCGGACTCTGCCGCGAACTACTTTCCTTCAATACAACCCTATTTCTTTTTATTCTCTAATTATTTGAATTCATTCCAATGTTTGTTTGATTAATTAAAGCCCAATATTTTTCAATCCACTCTTTACAAATTTATTGTTTTTGGGTTTTTTGGGCTGAATCCATTCACACAGTGGGCACCAAGTTCAAATCCGGTCCTTATAATATATATTAGTTTTTTTGGGTTACTTTATTCTTTTTTTGTTTTTTTGACCTAAATTAGATTTTTTTTTAAATTAAGTTTACGTTAATGTTAATACATATTAGCTATCATTTGGTACTTTATCCACACACAAAAAAACAACAATTAACGTTTAAATTAGGCTAAAAGTAAAATTGTTACTTTATAAAAAAAATTAATACAATACTTATTGTTACTTTATCCAAATAAGTTGATAAGAAGAAATAGAATAAGAGTCTTTCTTAAACTTAGGGTCCGTTTGAATACAACTTATTTTTGCTAAAATTGAAAACTGAAAACTAAAAACTAAAAACACTGTAACAAAATAATTTTTAAATTTATGAATAGTGCCATGGGACCCATTTTTAATATTTTTTTCTGAATAAAGTGGTTGTGAAAAAAAAAAAAAAAAAAAAAAAAAAAAACGCAAAACGTGCAAACGTGCAAACACAAACGCGAATCCAAATGGCACCTTAAACTTGTTTGTTAAATGGATTAGATGAAGAATTTGGATTGTAATCAAATTAAAATTTTTATCAACTTAGAAATTATAGGAGAAGAAAAATTTTATATATATTTTTTAAATCTAAAAACCTAAAAAAATTTCTGCAATTAAAGATGCATTAGAGCGTATAGTGTAGTAATTGAAAAAAATAAGAAAGTTGTTGCTTTTTTATAATACACTACACGTAAAAATAAGGCTTATATGAAGAATTTAGATTGTAATCAAATTAAGATTAAATAAGGATTAGATGAATTATATATAGAGAAATTAACAAAAAAACAAAAATAAAATAAAAAATAAATAGGAGCAATCTAAATGTTAGCAATGACCAATGAGGAGAACAATACTGGACATTTGCTTTGAAGTGGAGCAATTTGAATTTGGGGATGCATTCTCTCGTATCAATAAAATTTACTCTCTTTTTTTTTTTTTTTTTCTTTTTTGATAATTTATTAGTAAATATAACAGGGGAGAAGGATGGCATGACTTGAAAAGCCTCATGAAGGTGCACCTCAACCATGTTGCTAATATTGACCTCTAGATCTATTCTGCCTACAATCATGTCAAATTCTCTCGCTAATTTAAACTTTGAATTTTGCTCCATAAATCCTTGTGATCTTTTTTTTTTCTTCTCTTTTTTATTCAACTCTGATCCAATCGATCCAATCTATCTCCTTTCTAGGACCTTCTAGAATTTGTTCTATTTGGATTTGAATTTTAACTAAGTTAATTTGACTCCACGGAGGTTGGAGGAAGAGGCTAACAAAAGCAGGTGGCGAGATTGAAACTGAAGGGATGGAAAAAAAAAAATGGGAGGATTGTGGGGTAAAAAAACTTAAGAAAAATTATTAAAATAATTTAATGAGATGTATTACAAAATAAAGAGTAGGATGGCAGCAGAAAAAAAAAATCTATATTCCAAAATTTGGCCAAACTTTATAGAGCCAGATGTGAAAACTCTGAGGACAAAAGATCTAGTAAAAGTAAATTATTTGACAAGTCAATGAACTCTAATTCAAATCACATAACTCATTCCATAATAAAAACAAAGTGAATTGTGAGAGAAGTCACTTTCAATTTTACATATTTTAGCCAAGTTTTGAAGAAAAGTCACTTTTTTGTATTTTAGCTACCCATTTTTAAAATACATCCTACATCACACCCTTCATCTTCCTATATCTCTAAATATAATGTTCATTATAAATTTTTATTTTAAAGAATAGAAAGATGAGAGAGGGCAAGAGCCTTGTAGATTTGTGACACTATTTGGTCTTCTTTATCAAGAAAATCATTGTTTAAATTCGCATTCCCCCACTTGGTGTAATAATTGAATTATAAAAAAGAATGAGAAGAGAGAAAGAAAGTTTGAATAAAAAAAGAGAAAAAAAAAAGTTTTACAAAATGCGATAATGATTTCCAAACTTGGTGAGAATTATTTGAATAGTGTTAGATAATTGGATTTGGAATGATTCTAAACTGTGGTGCTCTTTAATTTGGCTAAAAAAATGTTTTAAAGAGTTATTAGATGCTAATGTTTGGAGGCTCTAGATTCAAAATCTAATTGGTGTATATAGAAGTAGAACTTACCAAAAATGGGTCTTAGATGCTTTGGCTACGATCAATAAACTATTCCATTTTTATTGCAATATCTGAAACAGTACAAATATAAGTGAAAAATAATAATAACTTAGTCATCTTCCTACGATGTCATTCACTTTTTTGATAAAAGATTTGTTTATTTGTTTTTGAAGAAAAATTTGTAATAGAAAATTAAGCTCAACTCTTAAACTGTTTCAGTAATTTTGAGACAACTCAAAAAGAAAAATTTTAAAAAAAAAAAAAAAGAAGAAGAAGAAGAGAGAGAGAAAGAGAGAGAGAAACATTTTTAGTTTTCTGAGAGAAAGCAAAATCTTTGTTCTTTGACCTTATAGCCATCATCAACAAGAATTACTCCATTAGCTTAGTGAAAAATACTATATCTATAATATTTTTATAATAATTTTACAATAAATTTTAAATTCTATTTTAAATTTATTATTAAAATTACTCTTTTATTCACTAATAATAACTCATAGTAATATACCATTTAGAATTTGTCGTAAACATGATTTTTCTTGTGGTGAATTTTTTGAAGTCGAAAAACCACGGCTTACAACAACTTCCTCAACGTCTTAGCAACCAACCCATGGCCATGACCAATTCAATTTTCTCCAATGGACTGTTTCAGTAATTTTGAGACAACTCAAAAAGAAAAATTAAAAAAAAAAAAAAAAAGAAGAAGAAGAAGAGAGAGAGAGAGAGAGAGAGAAACATTTTTAGTTTTCTGAGAGAAAGCAAAATCTTTGTTCTTTGACCTTATAGCCATCATCAACATGAATTACTCCATTAGCTTAGTGAAAAATACTATATCTATAATATTTTTATAATAATTTTACAATAAATTTTAAATTCTATTTTGAATTTATTATTAAAATTACTCTTTTATTCACTAACAATAACTCATAGTAATAGTGGGTTCCAGTTAGCTCAACTGGTAAAGTCTCTGATGGTTGTATAAGAGATCTAGGATTCAATCCCCGCCTACACCAAAAACTGATTGGTGTCTTGGTCTGATAATAAAGAAACTCTCTCCAAAAAAAAAGAAAAATAACTCATAGTAATATACCATTTAGAATTTGTAGTAAACATGATTTTTCTTGTGGTGAATTTTTTGAAGTCGAAAAACCACGGCTTACAACAACTTCCTCAACGTCTTAGCAACCAACCCATGGCCATGACCAATTCAATTTTCTCCAATGGAGATGGCCCAAAATTTGGATAGGCCTAATTATTTAAAGCCAGCCCTTAGGCCCATCTGGTGCGTTTAAGCCTCCATTTGTGTGTTGTCTAGCACATTCCTCCACCAAATTTCATGAGTCGAAGTTTTAATGAAAAATGTTAAAATTTATTACCAATTTGTAAAATTTGTAGTAATTATTATATCACTCTTTCATAGAGTACTAATTTTAGTTCTTCGTGGCTTATTTACAGGCATATGTAACCCGATCTCAAATTTTAAGTTGTTCTTGGCTTTACAGATTTTCATTAGCAACTTCAAGTCTACTCAAAAAGATGAGACAAATTAAAGAATTGAATTCATTAGCAACTTGCTGGCTTTGTTATGGAATTAAAAGTTAGCGCTATGCTTTAGATGTTAATTATCATGTAACTAAAGAACAACTTTCATGGCTAAATGGAATTTGATGGATGCTGCTTTTCATTAGCCTTGAACTCCAATGAGCAGCTGCCATTTTTGAATGGCATCAAGGACGAAGCTAGAGCTTTGAGTTAAGGGAGCCAGCTTTACTGTTGGTTATGTGTAACGGTTTCAACCTTTGACTCTGCTACTATTTAGCTGCTGAAGATTTTTTTTTTT